>NC_092177.1:32680990-32980990 GCF_045791955.1 Oncorhynchus clarkii lewisi | reverse complement strand
ATTGGTTCCAGTGCCCTACCAGTGATTGTGTATACTGACCATAACCCCTTAGTTTTTTTCCACCGAATGTACAACCAGAACCAGCGCCTTATGCGTTGGGCGCTGATTGTACAAAATTATAATTTGGAGATCCGCCACAAAAAGGGTTCAGATAATGTGTTGGCAGATGCTTTGTCTCGTGTGTAAAAATGATTTTTGTATGTTTTGGCAAGGTTGACGTTGTTGTTGTTGTAAGTATTAATTTTGTTGGGAGTATTAATTGTAATACTGTGGTCGCAATCCCTAGGGTTGCTCTTTTAAGGGTGGGAGTGTTACGGATACAGGTATCCTGTGTCTGTGTGTATCCTGTGTGTTTCTTTTCTCTCCTTCTCCCCTCACAGGTGAAAATCATTACTCCCCAATCAGTCAACAATCAACCCATCAATCAGAAGACACACCTCCTCCTGTTTCCTACCCTATCACAGTTCCTTTCCCTTGGTTTAAAAACCCTATCATTTGTTTGCTCTAGAGCTCAATCTCTTTGTAATACCATGTTGGTAGATAGCTGTTCTATATAGATTTCGAGAGCTCAATCTCTTTGTAATGCCATGTTGGTAGATCTCTGTTCTATATAGATTTCAAGCTCAATCTTTGTAATGCCAAGTTGGTAGAACTCTGCTCTATATAGATTTTGAGAGCTCAATCTCTTTGTAATGCCATGTTGGTAGATCTCTGTTCTATATAGATTTCAAGCTCAATCTTTGTAATGCCATGTTGGTAGATAGCTGTTCTTGGTAGATTTCAGGAGAGCTCAATCTCTTTGTAATGCCATGTTGGTAGATAGCTGTTCTAGATAGATTTCAGTAGCACAATCTCTTTGTAAATGCCATGTATGTAGATCTCTCTCTTTGGGTATTAATTAACCTCTCTTTTGTTTGAGCACCTCCATAGCACTTTGTCATCTCCTGTGAGTATTGTTTTTGCTTATGGTGTTTGCTGGTGGGAAAAGGGGAAACCAAGACAAGTCGCCCATGGGCATACACTACCCGTAGGTAAACTTTGTTAAAAACACTAGTTAGAACTGGGTGGACCACCCACTGTATTTTTGGTTAGTTAGTTAGCTGTTGTTGAAATAGGCTAGTCTAGCTTAGGGGTGTTTTTGCATATTGTTTCTTTCCTTGGGTCCAGCTCAGCCCCTTTTCCTGCTCCCCCCATTACCGTGTGTTTATAAATAAACCCTGAGTTTGACGGTATTATTTCGGTTGTCGTGGTTATTTCGTTCACTTTTACTTTGTCACTATTATAATTTACATGAGTTATGTTACGGGTCTCACTACCATCCCCCCTAGACTGTTGGGCCAAAAGGGATTCGTAACATAAGTGGAGCCTCATCCGGGATATGTCTTTACTGACACCCATGCCGCTCATGTAGATTGTTGTAGTGGTATAGTTCAGTGTTGAGCGTCATAGCTGAAGTAGCATTAGTGTTTGCTATTTTCGTTGGTTCTTGTGAAGTAGTGTAAGATGGCTACTTTTGATTTGAAGTCCTTTTTGGATAATCCTTCGTGGGAGGTTTTTGATAAATATCGTAGAGTTGATTTAATGACCTTGGCTGACCATTACTCAATATCGATTCCGCAGAGTGTAGTTAAGGCGGAGGTTAAACAGCTAGTATTAAATGTATTGTTGGAAGAGCAGGTGCTTGTGTTACCGCTGCCTGAGCATACTACCACTGTAGGGGATGTTGCTGCTCCTGTAAGCCCATTGGTGTCTGATAATGAGGGCGAGGCTAAAACACCAGCCACATTGTCCCATTTTGATCCACTCTCCCCACTGTCAAACGGTGATGCCAGGAGGGATGTCCGTTTAGCACAGTTCCAACTAGAGGTGGAAGAGAGAGCCCAAATTAGGCGAGAGACTCTCCAGTTGGAGATGTGTAAAATTGAGGCAGAAAAAGAACGAGAACAGCGGCATTTAGATTTGGAGATGGGTAAAATTGAGGCAGAAAAAGAACAGCGGCATTTAGATTTGGAGATGGGTAAAATTGAGGCAGAAAAAGAACAGCGGCATTTAGATTTGGAGATGTGTAAAATTGAGGCAGAAAAAGAATGAGAACGAGAACAGAGGCAGATGACGTTTAAAATGCGCCAGATGGAACTGGAGGCAGAGACAGCGAGGCTAGCCTTCGTTCCTACTGTGCCTGTTAGTGAGTCGTCCTCACCTGCTGTGTCCTCAAACACGTTTGACATTAGTAGGCAGATTGCCTTAGTACCTTTGTTCAGAGAGTCGGAGGTTGACTCCTATTTTTGTGTATTTGAGCGTATAGCCGTAGCATTGAAGTGGCCTGAAGAGGTATGGTGCCTATTACTTCAGTGTAAATTAACTGGTAAAGCCCAAGAGGTTTTGTCAGCGCTACCTCTGGAGGACAGTTTGAATTATGAAGTGGTCAAAGCTACTGTTCTTCGTGCCTATGAGCTTGTGCCTGAGGCATACCGACAGAGATTTAGGTCTCATAGAAAGTCTTCTAGTAAGACTTATGTGGAATTTGCTAGAGATAAGGGAAATCTGTTTGATAAATGGCATGCTGCTAGTAAGGTAACTGATTTCAACTCTCTCCGGGAGTTAATCTTGTTGGAAGAGTTTAAAAATTGCCTACCCGAACGCATTGTAGTTTACCTAAACGAACAGAAAGTATCCTCCCTGGCAGAAGCGTCTGTGTTGGCAGACGAGTTTGTGTTGACGCACAAGAGTGTGTTTTCGGCTCAAACTGAGAGTAGAACCACTGAGTTTCCTACCTTTAGCCCTAGTCGGCCAGCAGTAGTATATAAAGCACGCCAGAAGAATGAGCGTTCCTGTTTCTATTGTCATAAAGTGGGACATATGATTAATGATTGCTTCCTGCTTAAACGCAAACAAGGGATGCCTCTTCGTGCCAAGCCGCCAACAGGTGTTGCTCTAATTCGTACGGTTGTGAGGTCTGCAACAAAACAGGTGCCTCAGAGTAACTGTAGCTTGAAAGACCCAGTCCCCGACCGTAGTTATGAACCATTCATTTCCGATGGGTTTGTGTCCCTAACGAATGACGAAGTGTCTCAGCGTCCGGTTAAAATCCTTAGAGATACTGGTGCGGCGCAGTCGTTTATATTGTCTGATGTGTTGCCCTTATCTGACGATACATACTGTGGTTCCAGTGTGTTAGTGCAGGGTATTGAAATGGGTTTTGTCCCAGTGCCATTGCACTTTGTGAAAGTACACTCTGAGTTAATCAGTGGAATATTCAGAGTGGGGGTACGTCCTAAGTTGCCAGTGAAAGGTGTGACCTTTATAATGGGTAACGATATTGCCGGAGGAAAGGTAGTACCCGTATTGGAAGTATTGGATAAAAGTGACCACTCTCTTTCGAATGAGTTGGCACAGAGTTATCCACATGTGTTCCCCGCTTGTGCTGTCACTCGTGCTCAGGCACTACAAGAGGGTGACGTGATAGATTTGTCGAACACTGTTCTGTTCAAAGAGGATGATCAAGAGGATGGATTGTGTGATACCTCTGAGAAGCTGATCACCTCTGACAAACAGCCCAGGAAAGAATCAAAGTACGTTGAAGTTATTGCTGATGCAATACAATTACCAGTCACTCGTGAGCAGCTGATTGCTAACCAAAAGGTTGACAACAAGCTTGCTAAATGTTTTACTAGTGTTGTCTCATTGGAAGATGTGAAGAAGAAGAACGTGGCTTACTTCATTGATGGTAATCTCCTCATGCGTAAATGGAAATCCCATGTTGACGCGGGTGGAGATTGGAATGCTGTTTACCAAATAGTGATTCCTACAGCCTTTCGACAAAATGTGTTATCCCTTGCTCATGATCACCAGTGGTCTGGTCATTTAGGAATTACAAAGACGTATGATCGGATCCTTCGACATTTCTTTTGGCCGGGTTTAAAACAAGATGTGGCTCAGTTCTGTCGGACATGCCACACATGTCAGATAACAGGAAAACCAAATCAGGTTATTCCTCCCGCTCCTCTTTGTCCCATACTTGTCATAGGTGAACCATTTGAGCATGTGGTGGTTGATTGTGTCGGACCGCTACCGAAGACAAAATCGGGTAACCAGTTTTTGTTAACGATAATGTGTATGGCTACAAGATACCCCGAGGCTATTCCTCTGAGAAGGATTACAGCTCCGATAGTGAGTAAAGCCTTAATAAAATTCTTCACGACATTCGGGTTACCCAAGGTGGTACAAAGCGATCAAGGTACCAATTTCCTATCCAAGCTCTTCAAGCAGGTGTTGAAATCCTTATCAATTTCGCATCGTGTGTCAAGCGCCTATCACCCAGAGTCTCAGGGTGCGCTTGAAAGATGGCATCAGACACTGAAGTCTATGCTACGTAAATATTGTTTGGAATCTGAGAAAGATTGGGATGAGGGAGTTCCTCTAGTTTTGTTTGCTGCTCGTGAAACTGTGCAGGAGTCCCTAGGTTTCAGCCCGGCTGAACTAGTGTTTGGTCACACAGTGAGAGGACCAATGAAAGTCCTTAAAGAACAGTTCTTGTCCCAAGAGTTGTGTACCAGAGATGAGAATGTGTTGGACTATGTTAGTCGCTTTCGTGAGCGCCTACACCAAGCTTGTGCTCTTGCAAAGGAAGCTCTGTCTTCCTCACAGAGGAGCATGAAAAGACACTATGATAAAGAGGCTGTTTCTCGTCCACTACAGCCAGGTGACCAAGTACTGGTGTTATTACCTGTTCCAGGATCTTCACTGTCAGCTCGTTTCTCTGGTCCTTATTTAATTGAAAAGAAAATAAGTGAAACTGACTATGTGCTTCAAACTCCTGATAGAAAACGCCAATCTCGTGTGTGTCACATTAACATGTTGAAAGCATACCACACCCGACCCATCACACAGTTAGATAGTTCAAAAACAGAGGAAGGTACTGCTGTCTCCTCTGCTACTACTGCGATGATAGTGGACTGTCATATTGATGATGTTGATGGCTTGGAGTTGCGCAATACTCAGCAGCAGTGTGTTAGATTGCCCAACTCAGAAATGCTGCTGTCTATCCAGTCAGGTCTGGTTCATTTAACGGATGGACAGGCTAATGATATTGTGAGGCTACTACACAGTTTTCCATGTCTCTTTAATGACGTTCCTACTCGCACAAATGTGTTGTAACATGACATTAATGTTGGAAATGCTACACCTATCAAGCAACACCCATATCGTATCAACGCTTCCAAGAGGAAGATAATGAGGGATGAGGTGAGATATTTGTTGGAGAATGACCTGGCTAAGCCAAGTTCAAGCCCTTGGAGTTCTCCTTGCATTCTGGTTCCTAAACCTGATGGTACGTCCAGGTTATGTACGGATTATCGAAAGGTAAATTCTGTCACAATGCCAGATTCGTTCCCGTTACCCAGACTGGACGACTGTATCGACACTATTGGTGCTGCTAAGTATGTAACCAAGTTGGACCTCTTAAAAGGTTACTGGCAGGTTCCGTTAACTTCACGTGCTTCTGAGATTTCTGCCTTTGTGACCCCAGATAACTTCCTACAGTACTCAGTCATGGCTTTTGGGATGCGAAATGCACCAGCCACTTTCCAACGACTGGTTAACTCCGTATTAGCTGGCGTTCCTAATTGTAGTGCATACCTTGATGACCTAGTGATTTATTCGTCTGAGTGGTCAGATCATGTTGACTCGCTAAGGGTAGTATGTGAACGGTTGGCAGCTGCTTCTCTAACCCTGAACTTGGCAAAGTGCGAGTTTGGGAAGGCTACTGTTACCTATCTCGGTAAAGAGGTTGGCCATGGACAGGTGCGCCCTGTTGATGCCAAGGTCTTGGCTATAACTGCATTCCCTGCACCTACCACTAGACGAGAGCTACGCCGCTTTTTAGGGATGGTTGGCTACTACCGTAGCTTCTGTAAAAATTTCTCTGCGGTAGTTGCTCCATTGACTGATTTGCTCAGTCCGGCAAGACCATTTGTGTTGTCCCCTGATTGTAAGAGAGCTTTTGAATCAGCGAAAGCACTCTTATGTAGTACCCCTGTACTTGCTGCTCCGGATTTTGAACAACCGTTCAAGCTAGAGGTAGATGCTAGTGCCAGAGGTGCTGGTGCTGTTCTACTGCAGCAGGACAAGAGTGGAGTAGATCATCCCGTTTGTTATTTTTCACGTAAATTTAATAAATGTCAAACAAACTATGCGACAATAGAACAAGAAGCTCTTGCTTTGTTGTTGGCTCTGCAATACTTCGAAGTATACATTGGTTCCAGTGCCCTACCAGTGATTGTGTATACTGACCATAACCCCTTAGTTTTTTTCCACCGAATGTACAACCAGAACCAGCGCCTTATGCGTTGGGCGCTGATTGTACAAAATTATAATTTGGAGATCCGCCACAAAAAGGGTTCAGATAATGTGTTGGCAGATGCTTTGTCTCGTGTGTAAAAATGATTTTTGTATGTTTTGGCAAGGTTGACGTTGTTGTTGTTGTAAGTATTAATTTTGTTGGGAGTATTAATTGTAATACTGTGGTCGCAATCCCTAGGGTTGCTCTTTTAAGGGTGGGAGTGTTACGGATACAGGTATCCTGTGTCTGTGTGTATCCTGTGTGTTTCTTTTCTCTCCTTCTCCCCTCACAGGTGAAAATCATTACTCCCCAATCAGTCAACAATCAACCCATCAATCAGAAGACACACCTCCTCCTGTTTCCTACCCTATCACAGTTCCTTTCCCTTGGTTTAAAAACCCTATCATTTGTTTGCTCTAGAGCTCAATCTCTTTGTAATACCATGTTGGTAGATAGCTGTTCTATATAGATTTCGAGAGCTCAATCTCTTTGTAATGCCATGTTGGTAGATCTCTGTTCTATATAGATTTCAAGCTCAATCTTTGTAATGCCAAGTTGGTAGAACTCTGCTCTATATAGATTTCGAGAGCTCAATCTCTTTGTAATGCCATGTTGGTAGATCTCTGTTCTATATAGATTTCAAGCTCAATCTTTGTAATGCCATGTTGGTAGATAGCTGTTCTTGGTAGATTTCAGGAGAGCTCAATCTCTTTGTAATGCCATGTTGGTAGATAGCTGTTCTAGATAGATTTCAGTAGCACAATCTCTTTGTAAATGCCATGTATGTAGATCTCTCTCTTTGGGTATTAATTAACCTCTCTTTTGTTTGAGCACCTCCATAGCACTTTGTCATCTCCTGTGAGTATTGTTTTTGCTTATGGTGTTTGCTGGTGGGAAAAGGGGAAACCAAGACAAGTCGCCCATGGGCATACACTACCCGTAGGTAAACTTTGTTAAAAACACTAGTTAGAACTGGGTGGACCACCCACTGTATTTTTGGTTAGTTAGTTAGCTGTTGTTGAAATAGGCTAGTCTAGCTTAGGGGTGTTTTTGCATATTGTTTCTTTCCTTGGGTCCAGCTCAGCCCCTTTTCCTGCTCCCCCCATTACCGTGTGTTTATAAATAAACCCTGAGTTTGACGGTATTATTTCGGTTGTCGTGGTTATTTCGTTCACTTTTACTTTGTCACTATTATAATTTACATGAGTTATGTTACGGGTCTCACTACCATCCCCCCTAGACTGTTGGGCCAAAAGGGATTCGTAACACCGGTGTTAGTGTTGACGAGGGCAAGGCTGGAGTGATCTCTCAAACTGATTGAGTTTGAATAACAGACTGGAAGCTTCAAAAGGAGGGTGGTGCTTGGAATCATTGTTCTTCCTCTGTCAACCATGGTTACCTGCAAGGAAACAAGTGCTGTCATCTTTGCTTTGCACAAAAAAAGGGCTTCACAGGCAAGGATATTGCTGCCATTTATCGGATCATCAAGAACTTCAAGGAGAGCAGTTCAATTGTTGTGAAGAAGGCTTCAGGGCGCCCAAGAAAGTCCAGCAAGCGCCAGGACCGTCTCCTAGAGTGCATCTGCACGCACAGTGAGGCAAAGACTTTTGGACGATGGCCTGGTGTCAAAAAGGGCAGCAAAGAAGCCACTTCTCTCCAGGAAAAACATCAGGTACAGGGATTGGACTGCTGAGAACTGGGGTAAAGTCCTTTTCTCTGATGAATCCCCTTTCCGATTGTTTGGGGCATCCGGAAAAAAGCTTGTCTGGAGAAGACAAGGTGAGCGCTACCATCAGTCCTGTGTCATGCCAACAGTAAAGCATCCTGAGACCATTCATGTGTGGGGTTGCTTCTCAGCCAAGGTAGTGGGCTCACTCACAATTTTGCCTAAGAACACAGCCATGAATAAAGAATGGTACCAACACATCCTCCGAGAGCAACTTCTCCCAACCATCCAGGAACAGTTAGAACAGTCTATTTCTGGAAAGATCACCTTGATTAAAACTTCTTAGGGCTGCAATCCCATTAATGGGATTGATATGACAACGGCCAGTGAAAGTGCAAAACGCCAAATTCAAACAACAGAAATCTCATAATTACAATTCCTCAAACATACACATATCTTATACCATTTTAAAGGTAATCTTGTTGTTAACCCCACCAAAGTGTCCGATTTCAAATTGGTTTTAAAGCGAAAGCATCACAAACGATTATGTTAGGTCACCGCCAAGTCACAGAAAAATTCAGCCATTTTTCCAGCCAAAGACAGAAGTCCCAAAAAGCACAATTAGATATAAAATGAATCACTAACCTTTGATGATCTTCATCAGATGACACTCATATGACTTCATGTTACAAAATACATGTATGTTTTGTTCGATAATGTGCATATTTATTAGAGGTCGACCGATTATGATTTTTCAATGCCGATACCGATTATTGGAGGACAAAAAAAGCAGACACCGATTAACCGGACGATTTTTAAAATGTATTTGTAATAATGACAATTACAACAATACTGAATGAACACTTTTAACTTAATATAATACATCAAAATCAATTTAGCCTCAAATAAATAATGAAACATGTTCAATTTGGTTTAAATAATGCAAAAACAAAGTGTTGGAGAAGAAAGGAAAAGTGCAATATGTGCCATGTAAGAAAGCTATGAGAACATGAGAACATATGAAAGCTGGTGGTTCCTTTTAACACGAGTCTTCAATATTCCCAGGTAAGAAGTTTTAGGTTGTAGTTATTGTAGGAATTATAGGACTATTTCTCTCTATACCATTTGTATTTCATATACCTTTGACTATTGGATGTTATGGCACTTTAGTATTGCCAGTGTAACAGTATAGCTTCCGTACCTCTCCTCGCTCCTACCTGGGCTCGAACCAGGAACACAATGACAACAGCCACACTCGAAGCAGCGTTACCCATGCAGAGCAAGGGGAACAACTACTCCAAGTCTCAGAGCGAGTGACGTTTGAAACGCTATTAGCGCGCACCCTGCTAACTAGCTAGCCATTTCACATCACATCGTTCCACCAGCCTAATCTCGGGAGTTGATAGGCTTGAAGTCATAAACAGCAGAGCTGCTGGCAAAACGCACGTAAGTGCTGTTTGAATGAATGCTTATGAGCCTGCTGGTGCCTACCATCGCTCAGTCAGACTGCTCTATCAAATCATAGACTTAATTATAATATAATAACACACAGAAATACGAGCCTTAGGTCATTAATATGGTCAAATCCGGAAACTATCATCTCGAAAACAAGACGTTTATTCTTTCAGTGAAATACGGAACCGTTCCGTATTTTATCTGACGGGTGGCATCCATCAGTCGAAATATTCCTGTTACATTGCACAACCTTCAATGTTATGTCATAATTACGTACACTTCTGGCAAATTAGTTTGCAATGAGCCAGGCGGCCCAAACTGTTGCATTTACCCTGACTCTGCGTGCAATGAACGCAAGAGAAGTGACACAATTTCACCTGATTCATATTGCCTGCTAACCTGGATTTCTTTTAGCTAAATATGCAGGTTTAAAAATATATACTTCTGTGTATTGATTTTAAGAAAGGCATTGGTGTTTATGGTTAGGTACACGTTGGAGCAACGACAGTCCTTTTTCGCGAATGCGCACTGCGTCAATTATATGCAATGCAGGACACACTAGATAAACTAGTAATATCATCAACCATGTGTAGTTATAACTAGTGATTATGATTAAGTTTAATGCTAGCTAGCAACTTACCTTGGCTTCTTACTGCATTCGCGTAACAGGCGGGCTGCTCGTGACGCGGGTGGTTAGAGCGTTGGACTAGTTAACTGTAAGGTTGCAAGATTGAATCCCTGAGCTGACAAGGTAAAAATCTGTCATCCTGCCCCTGAACAAGGCAGTTAACCCACTGTTCCTAGGCCGTCATTGAAAATAAGAATGTGTTCTTAACTGACTTGCCTAATTAAATAAAGATTAAATAAAGGTGTAAAAAATAAAAAATCTGCAAAATCGGCGTCCAAAATTACAGATTTACGATTGTTTATGAAAACTTGAAATCGGCCCTAATTAATCGGCCAGTCCGATTAATCGGTCGACCTCTAATATTTATATAAAAAAATCTCAGTATACATTGGCGCGTTATGTTCACTAGTTCCAAAAACATCCAGTGACATTGAAGAGAGCCACATCAGTTTACAGAAATACTCATTATAAATGTTGATGAAAATACAAGGAAATATAGATAAACTTCTCCTTAATGCAACCGCTGTGTCAGATTTCAAAAAAGCTTTACAGAAAAAGCAAACCATGCAATAATCTGAGAACGGTGCTCAGAAAACAAATAGATATATCCGCCATGTTGGAGTCAAAAGAAATCAGAAATAACATAATAAATATTCACTTACCTTTGATGATCTTCATCAGAATGCACTCCCAGGAATACCAGTTCCACATTAAATTTGTATTTGTTCGATAATGTCCATCATTTATGTCCAAATAGCTACTTTTGTTAGCGTGTTTGGTAAACAAATCCAAAGTCACGAAGCGCGTTCACCAGTTGCAGACGAAATTTCAAAAAGTTCCTTTACTGCCCGTAGAAACATGTCAAACGATGCCTGGAATCAATCTTTAGGATGTTTTTAACATAAAACTTCAATAATATTCCAACCGGAGAATTCCTTTGTCTTCAGAAAAGCAAAGGAGCGCGAGCTACCTCTCATGTGAAATGCGCGTGACCAGCGCGTGACTGCTGGCAGACCTCTGACTCAATCGGCCCCACTTCACAGTAGAATCCTCAAACAAGTTTCTAAAGACGGAAGTGCAACATAACCAATATTCCACTGTGTATTCAATAGGGGCTGAGTTGAAAATCGACCAACCTCAGATTTCCCAGTTCCTGTTTGGATTTCTTCTCAGGTGTTTGCCTGCCATATGAGTTCTGTCATACTCACAGACATCATTCAAACAGTTTTAGAAACTTCAGAGTGTTTTCTATCCTAAACTAATAATAATATGCATATATTAACAACTGGGACTGAGGAGCAGGCAGTTTACTCTGGGCACCTTTTCATCCAAGCTACTCAATACTGCCCCTGCAGCCATAAGAAGTTAATTATTTAGTGATATCCCAGTTTACCTATATGCTTATGGCCCTGCCTACACCCAAAGACTTGTTTTTTTATTTTATTATATGAGCAATAAATATTTCCCTTTATTTGGAACCGCAAGCCAGACAAAATTAAATAGGAAAATGAAATAATCTCCAAAATATCACTATTTTTTAAAACAAACAATAGACAGCTGGTTGCAATTTCAGTTTAATCCACCAGGAAAGTCAGAACAAATATTATGGTTAAACTAAAATATATATTTTTTTAACACAACGATCTTTGTAAATTATATCATAAATATGACTGGTTGAGTTATGTCACACATGCAGTTAACAAAAAGAGCAGACATTTCCTTTTTATCTAAAATTACAACCAACTGATTGCAGCATTACCATAAAAATGGAGGAGGCAAGGGTAAAGGGGAGAAGGTAAGGAACTTGTCTGTTGGCCCTTTCTTTTAACATTTGCAATGTTAAAGCTGATCTACCCCCTAAAAAATAAAATACAAACATTACAAAAAGTAGTGTGTATCTGTGTGTTAATGTGTGTGTGGGGGGGCTGGTTGGACTCACCAAGACCCAGCCGGTGACCTCATGTTTCTCAGGTCCTCCACGGGTCTGAATGGCCAGGTTGTCTCTGTCTCCTGGAAGCAGCTCCATTCTCTGTTTTCCGCTGGTGACCTGGGAAAACAACCATTAACTTAATAACTAACTAATCGAATCAACCCATTAAAAGCATGCTGTGTGTGTGTGCAGCTGTGAGACTGAAAACATCCAACGCTTCAGCACAAGAGACAACTGGCTAAATCAAATGTTATTTCATGTAATCGACGATCACATTCTCTTTATATGACCTAAGCTCAGACACCGACATCTACAGCTATAAAAACACATGATATAAGCAAAGAAAATAAAAGCTCATCTGGGAAATCAGTGGGACATGAGACAGCAGAGAGACATAAGAAAGTATTGAAACGGAAAGATGGATGTAACACATATAGAGTTACAAAGGGAGGGTATATTAATTGAAAGTTTCAAAGTTTACCAGTAAACTACCAGAATTTTGGTATCTTTCAAGGATTTTATGTAATCTATCACAAGACATCTAGTGGCCCTTTTGAATACTTCAGATTATCACAGGTGTCTGTAATTATCTCTGGCCCTCGGTGTGGCCTAATCACATGTAAAATATCTGAAATAATTAATTAAGATAAAAATAAAAAAAATACAGTGACAGCTGTAAAACATGATCCTAAATACAAACCATCAAGTTAGTGAATACCATTGGTGTTTTAATGAGGGTTTCATCATGAAATATCCATTATATTTATAGGTAATGTTGGCGGATGAATGGCACGACAATGGGTCACAGGATCTTGTTACGTCATATCTGTGCATTCAAATTGCCATCGATAAAATGCAATTGTGTTCATTGTCCATAGCTTATGCCTGCCCATACCATAACCCCACTGCCACCATGGGGCACTCTGTTCACAATGTTGACATCAGCAAATCACTCGCCCACACAACGCCATACATGCCATCTGCCCGGTACATTTGAAACCGGGAATTGTTTGTGAAGAGCACACTTCTCCAGCATCCCAGTGGCCATCAAAGGTGAGCATTTGCCCACTGAAGTTGGTTACGATGCCAAGCAGCAGTCAGGTCAAGACCTTGGTGAGGACCACAAGCACACAGATGAGCTTCCCTGAGATGGTTTCTGACATTTTGTGCAAACCCACAGTTTCATCAGCTGTCCTGGGCTGGCGTGGTTACCCTTGGTCTGCAGTTGTGCGGCCAGTTGGACGTACTGCAAAATTCTCTAAAATGACGTTGTAGGTAGCTTATGGTAGAGAAATGAACATTACATTTTCTGGCAACAGCTCTGGTGGACATTCCTGCAGTCAGCATGTCAATTGCACGCTCCCTCCAAACTTGAGACATCTGTGGCATTGTGTTGTGTGACACAACTGCACATTTTAGAGAGGCCTTTTATTGTCCGCAGCACAAGGTGCACCTGTGTAATGATAATGCTGTTAAATCAGCTTCTTGATATGCCACACCTGTCAGGTGGATGGAGTATCTTGGCAAAGGAGAAATGCTTGCTAACAGGGCTGTATACAAATTTGTGCACAACATTTGAGAGAAATAAGCTTTTTGTGCATATGGGACATGTACAGGATATTTTATTTCAGTTTATGAAACATGAGACTAATACTTTACATGTTGCATTTTATATTTTTTGTTCCATGTAAATTAGTCAGATTTAACAGGTCAAGGCAAATCTCAGATCTAAGGGCAGAGTTCGAACAAAGCAACATTCTGTTTAGCTGAGAGAGTGATAGTTTGGGCTAATCGACTCAATAAAACAATGCTTACAACATCAAAACTTATATAAATGTAATCTCTCTCTCTCAGTGCAGGGATACTTGTTTTGTCCCATCTTGATTAAATATCTGTTTTCATATTAAATCCTATATAGAGTGTTCTCTTGATCTATTTTGAGAGTAAGCAAACAGTGGGTTAACTTCCTTATCTGTCCAGGAATGATGAATTGTGTTCTCCACATTGACTTCTTGCATCCTGGCTTTCCATGGCCCTGTTTCTCTCCCCTCCCTAACCCTTTTCTTACATATTTTCTCAACCTCATTCTGAATTATCCTCATTAACTTTAGTATTTTTAGTCTCTGTGAAACCAATTGGAATTTCATGCTTCTTTACTTTTTTTCATGAAGAATGTTAAGAATGTTGGCCGCTGATCGTGGGTATGAGTAAAGCCTTGACTGTAAAGATCAGATAATATTTAAGGATTTCCCCTCAAACCTCTCATGTCCTGTGCTATTGTGTCAGTGTGTGGTTAACAATAGCATGCTTCATATCCTCTATTTTCACATCTCTTTCGTCCATTGTGTCCTCGAATGCAGAGCCCAAATCAACAATCAGTGGAAGGGGACGTATGAATAACTTGACATAGGAAAAGACATTAACGACCTACCGTATGTACAGTTCTTTGGACCATCATACGAAGTTACATATGGGAGTGTTTCTAAAATAAAAGATACCCATATAGAAAGACTTTCCCCAAAGCATGGAGCGATTAAAAAAATAATAATAATTGTACCACACCTGAGAAAAGTGTGGATTCAAAAGTCCTAGAGACCTCACAATTGAACCTTCTGGTACCTTCTTCCAGGTGATCACGGGGGTGGGGATTCCAATGGCCTCGCAGCTCAGGTACACTTGGGAGCCTGTGACATTGTAGACCTCACCAGGGGCCGTCACAATGACAGGTGCTGTGGAGGAGAAGAAAAAAGTGAGACGATTGAGTGGATTTATCATCTCCTTCAAATCAACCTGTAATGCTTATCTTTTAACTTGGGCGGAATCAGAGATAGCTCTGCTGAAATCCACTGGGACTAGCTGGTACAGGTCGGAAATTGTCAAAGCAGAAATATCCTAACTGAGAGATGTTCTGATTGATATGTGATACATGTATTATATAAATGAACAGATAGCATCTCCAGTCCATTTAGCCATCCAGAAAGGAATGAATGTGCCATTTGTTTTTTTAGGTTAGTACAGTAAGTGAAGGAGTTGATATAACATGGACCATAATGAGTTTAGAATGAATTCTGTTAGTGAGGAATTTAGTGAAATATTAAGCATACTTTCTCCCTTTAGTTCTCATGCCAGTCAGAATAAGTTAAAAAGTAACTCTGTTTGGTTTCTCAATATGAACACTGAACATTAACTGTCATTGTCTTTCAAACATTGGGACAGGTTTTACGCGGATTTGCACAAATTCACAAATATTATTTAATCTGATAAACAAAACTTCTAGTAATGTGCTTGGCTCCAAAATAATTTTCTGTTTTTATGGATCAAAAAAATGTGTGCATTTACAGTTGAAGTCGGAAGTTTACATACACCTTAGCCAAATACATTTTAAACTCAGTTTTTCACAATTCCTGACATATAATCCCAGTAAGAATTCCCGGTCTTAGGTCAGTTAGGATCATCACTTTATTTTAAGAATGTGAAATGTCAGAATAATAGTAGAGAGAATGATTTCTTTCAGCTTTTATTTCTTTCATCACATTCCCAGTGGGTCAGAAGTTTAAATACACTCAATTAGAATTTGGTAGCATTGCCTTTGAAATGGTTTAACTTGGGTCAAACGTTTCGGGTAGCCTTCCACAAGCTTCCCACAATAAGTTTGGTGAATTTTGGCCCATTCCTCCTGACAGAACTGGAGTAACTGAGTCAGGTTTGTAGGACTCCTTGCTCGCACACACTTTTTTCAGTTCTGCCCACAAATGTTCCATGAGATTGAGGTCAGGGCTTTGTGACGGCCACTCCAATACCTTCTCCAGAAAGTACGATCTTTGTCCCCATGTGCAGTTGCAAACCGTAGTCTGGCTTTTTATGGCAGCTTTGGAGCAGTGGCTTTATCCTTGCTGAGCGGCCTTTCAGGTTATGTCAATATAGGACTTGTTTTACTATGGATATAGATACTTTTGTACCTGTTTCCTCCAGCATCTTCACAAGGTCATTTGCTGTTGTTTTGGGATTGATTTGCACTTTTCGCACCAAAGTACGTTCATCTCTAGGAGACATAACTTGTCTCCTTCCTGAGTGGTATGACGGCTACGTGGTCCCGTGGTGTTTATACTTGCGTACTATTGTTTGTACAGGTGAACGTGGTACCTTCAGGTGTTTGCAAATTGCTCCCAAAGATGAACCAGACTTGTGGAGGTTTTCATTTTTTAAACAATTTTTCCCATGATGTCAAGCAAAGAGGCAGCGAGTTTGAAGGTAGGCCTTGAAATACATCCACAGGTACACCTCCAATTTACTCAAATGACATCAATTAGCCTATCAGAAGCTTCTAAAGCCATGACATTTTCAGGAATTTTCCAAGCTGTTTAAAAGCACAGTCAACTTAGTGTATTTCAACTTCTGACCCACTGGAATTGTGATACAGTGAAATAATCTGTCTGTAAACAATTGTTGGAAAAATTACTTGTGTCATGCACAAAGTAGATATCCTAACCGACTTGCCAAAACTATAGTTTGTAAACAAGACATTTGTGGAGTGGTTGAAAAACTAGTTTTAATGAAGTGTATGTAAACTTCCGACTTCAACTGTACATAACTTCACACTTCTGACACATAATACTTTGCATGTGGGGCACAAGTGGGGACAGAAGAGTAGCTTTACTGAAATCTTATTTTAGTTGTGAAGACTCGGCTTTGAATGACAGGGGTTGCAAAGTGAAGGCCTCCTTAGGATAATATTAATGATGCCACATGCCTATGGAAGATTGAATAGGGTTGTCTTCTCAATACTCCAACCCAAGGAAGGATATGATCACGACTATAATAAATAAGCACTGTCTCATATATTGGAGGTAGAGGCCCCTGTTATTTTGAGTTCCGGGGGAAATTTACCGTTACCAGTTAAGTATGGTCAACAAAATTCTCCCCTGAAATAGGCCTAGCTAATAGACCCTGAGAAAACAAGAACAACATGGAATGGTGGCCTTGAACTTGAACCTAACGTAGTGCTATCTTTGACCTCTCTGCGAGCCTTAAGGGCGCAGCTAAAGTTGCTCTCTGACCTTGCCCTGTTGGATATGGGCAATTTAGTCTGGGTCTTTTCGCGTGTGGTATGACTTTTTTTTCTGCCAGGCAGCGTTTTTTTTTTTCTTTACGTCCCGAACCCTTTCGCCTGCCTAATCCAAAACCTGCACGCAGTTCTAATTAATCCTGTAAAGGTTCACTGAACTAAACACTGAAGCCAACGGGCTTTGCTGTAAACCAACAGCGCCTGTCTGTGTGTATGTAGGCGAGGCGCTGCTGTTTGATTGACGGCCATTCTCCTTTACAAAATGTAAAATCCCTCCCTTGGAGGGTGGAATTTCAGACATGTCTGTTCAGGGCCGTGGAGGGTGCCACCCCAGAGTGGAGACAATGGCTTTCAGCTTATTCAGTGGCTGTCTTTAGTTAACTCTGGTTATTTTGCAAGGGTTGTAGAGGTAGACTTTGTCCACACCCCGTGGACAGTGCCACAGATTTTCCATATTTCTCAGCCAGTTCTATCCAGTAACTGGAAAGCACTCATGTCTCTGCATGGGTCCAAAGACAAATCAGTGCACTGTGGCAATGATGTCCAATAACAATGTAAGTTGATGGTGCATTGGACAATAGTCAAATCAATATCATTTAGAATCAGTTCATGCAAGGCAAACATTGACAATAGATGAGAAACCAGCAGTGATTAATACATTACCATAATTTACAGTAAGTTAATGGTTAATTAGCTTCCACAAGAAATCTTAACGTTGTTTATTATAACTAAATTACTGAGAAAGGAGAAACATGAGTCAATATGAAAAGTGAACCATCACACCAAAATGTAATATTTTAGGCACCTTGGTGAACTATTGGCTATCAGGCTAAAATGTATTTGAGCGAGATCCGAATTATTTTAGTGCAATACACAAAATATTAGTGTTTCCAAATAGACTGAATTCAATTTCCACTATAATAGAAGTGTCCTCCATTCTCACCTGTTGCGCATTTTCCTTTATTCAGGACTTTTATTTCAGGCTTCTCCTCGCTCACCGCTTTCAGGCTGGCAACTTTCAAGTCGCAGCCAGTTTTATAGGTCACTCCATCGGAGCCACACACTTCGTATTTGGTCTTGCAGGCGCAAACTCCGAGCTTTGTCTTCTTGTTCTTGTCGCTCTTAACGCACTCCAGTCCAGAGGCGCAACGCTTGGCTGTGGTTCCGCGCCCCCTGCATGGCTCCCCCTCTCCAGCCGCGCAAAGTGAACAACAACCGCAGGAGTCGAAAATCGTGCCAGACTTGCAGCCTACCTCTGGAAGAGCGTCGCACAGACTGGGTTCACAAGCGCCACAACTGCGCGGCACTCGGTCCGCAAATGCGGACGTAAGTGACAACAATAAGACCACAGCGAAAAACACTAACATGTTGCTTGCTGAGATGACAGTTGCGGTTCTGTGTGTGTTCAGACTCTTACAATGTGAAGCACTGTACAGTTATCAGCGATTTTGTTGAAGATCAACCACGCCCCTAAACTCCATCTTTGATTTCCATGTCACCATTTACTTACTTTGCAATTAACCAAATGCCACAGTTAATACAAAATGTTTTATTTTACTGATGTAACTTAAGTCAATTACTTCAACTTTGAGCACATCTGATGTCATCAATTTCTGGATCACAAAATAACACACCTTTCATGCAATTTACACTGGGAGTTCAAAGTACAAATGTAGTATCCATTGATCATCCATGACTGTGGTCGTTATCTTAAATACGTACATTTCTTGCATGTCATTTGCCAGTTAGTCTTCAATCACAACACCAAGTTATCCTGGGTAGAACAGGGAGTGGTTACCTTTCAAAGTAAACCTGCATGTACATGCTACAGTATATACCAGTCACAAACAGATCTTGACACTGACTTGGTTTGTCAGATATGGACGTGTTGGATACTCCATGTCCACAAAGTCTGATTCTCTCCGATGGACCGTGGTCCACTCACTTAGTTTACTGGTCACCAACCCTGGTCCTGGAGAGATACATGGTGTACAGTGCAGGTGTTTGTTCCAACCCAGTGCTAACACACGTAATTCTTCAACTCATCATGAAGATTGACTGAATCAGGGGAAGGGGCTAGCTATGGCATTGACATGATTGGGGGCTACAGTCTCTTTCTCTACTATCAGATGGAAAACATCTTTCACTTGATGTATTTGGAGACAAAGGAAGAAGTGATGTCCCTGTAAGGCGTGTCCGAGTCGGAGCGCGTGGGGGGGATGCGGCACAGCCTCCGGAAGCGAGGCGAGCGCAGGAGCAGGTTGTGGCCCAGTCCCACAAAACTGGAGCTTAGCCAGTACAGAGCCATGGACTGGGGAAGAAAGAGGAAGGGAGAAAGAGAGCGTTCAGCAGAGACAAATAAGCAAAGTTGAATTCCATGCATAGCCGTAAAATTTAATTCAACCGAAAGCTTTAGAAAATGAGGTGCATACGGTTAGCCCTTCATAATTATATCGGAAAAAGCATTACCAAACATCACCTTGCTAAAATATATCTAACTAAACCAAAGATCGTGAAGAGCTTCTGATTTTTTTCAGTCTCCCTTTGCAGCATTTCACAAGGCCTACTCTCACGTGGACTAGTGCGTTTTGGGTTCCTCTTCGGCAGTTTCTTATGCAACTACGATGGTGCTCCGAGGGAGACACAACAAAAATTACGCTCCAGATTATCGAATCAGATTGAGGGGGGGGCTAGATTGGGAGGCTGCATCAGTGTATCTGGGGAAGATAGGAACAAGAGAGGGCTTTCAAAGCCAGATGGGGGTCTTCAGGGACAAACAGGGTTTGTCTGTGGCAACATCTGCCCAACTGTAGAGTGTACAGAGTGTGTATGTGTCTTTTGCAGTGTCCCAGATAAGCGGGACGTCCTGTGCATGGGTCTGTGGACTTGGTGGAACTATCACCAAAGTCGGGGAGAAAACATCCTCAGTGTTTTTTCTGCTATCACTATTTAGGTGGCCTCCTAAACAAAGTGTTTGTCTCATCCATCCCTTATGTAATGTGATGGGTGGATAGGCGCACGGGGCAATGGAGGTTATGCCTGTCTGGGCAAGAGGGAGACAGAGGTGTGGCTGAAGTCTTTTGTTTCAGCGCTAGTGGGAGGGTGTTGCCATAGGGATGGCTAGTGAAATGTGCAAGCTGTCTTAATTTACGGGGGGAAAGTGATGTGGCATGTTTAACAGCTTTTGTGAGGACATGTTGTTGAAGGACAAATGGTTTGTGGTTGCGTGTGCTGACACATACAAGCATGCAGACACACACACACACTTACGGAGGGCACGGTGGCAGCTATGGGTATCATCAACAGAGAGATCCCTCTGATAAAGTTGGTCACATACTTCTGGAACTTGGATGCTTCCATTCTCCGCAGAGCAAATACCTGACAACACAAATAAACTAGACTGAAGGGAAACATTCGCGGTGAAAATCTCGACATTCTCATTGCTACTGGGAAATGAATTCTGGTTTTTAATATATATTCACGGGTCAGTGAGGGATGCAGAATGACCAATCTCTCATTGTATTTGTCACATGCTGTGTAGACTAACAGTGAAACGCTTAAAGGGATACTTCAGGATTTTGACAATGAACAGCGCTACTTCCCCATAGTCAGATTAACTCATGGGGACCATTTTTATGTTTCTGCATCCAGTATGAAGGAAGTTAGGTAGTTTCGCAAGCCAATGCTAACTAGTGTTAGCGCAATGACTAGATGTCTATGGGATCTACTAGCTTGCTAGCAGTTACCATAGACTTCGTCATTGCACTAATGCCAGTCAGCAACTTCCTTCTTGCTGGACACCGAGACATAAAAATGGTATCCACGAGTTCATCTGACTCTGGGGAAGTAGATAAAGGGCTTCATGGCCAAAATCCTGAAGTATCCCTTTAAATCAAAAACAGATGTGACTATCACAAAACTAGTCCGAACCAAGCGAGCAACTCACATCACTATCTTTTTTGCGTCCCAGTAGATAATCTACGATAGTATGTTCTGTCCTAGCCTACATTTGAGTATTTCATTACACCAAAACCTGACACTCCACTCCACCCCCTGAAATCTATTGTGAGTTGAACACAAGTCTATCTGAAAGCGTGTTAGGTGAGGAGTGTCCTCTTGTAAAAACTGCCACAGGGTCTGAATACTAGGTGGATCAAAGCTTTAATCTAAAAGGTTTCCCTGTTGTGTGTAACGGAATGGAGGTGTTGCTCAAGCCGGGTGTGTTAGTTCGACCAGGGCCTCACCTCTGTGATGAGCAGGTTGATGAGGCCCAGAGAGACAGGCATGATCCAGGTAGAGTCAGGCAATGTCAGGTCGGAGAACCATAGAGTTCCCCCTACTGCCAGCTCTGTCTGCAACGCTGAAAACAAAAATCATATGAAATATTCCATTCTAAACTTAAAGCAAAATAAATGTGATTATGTAGCTTGTAGAAGATACAACAGACGATTGTGATTCAAGTCCGTGGTGAGTGTGGAGGTTTACCGGTGGCAGCATCAGACACCCCCAGGCTCAGGTTACGCAGGGCCAGGGAGAGGCATACCCACATGGGCAGCTGCACCCATACCAGCAGACTGGCCTTGAAGGGGTGGCAGTTATCCCTCACGTACAGCTCAGACACTATCCTCTTCAGGTTCTTCTTGAATTGGTATCTAATGGGACACAAAAGGAACCCAAATGCCAGGCCATTAAGGAAGTTCCATTTTTAAAGTCACTACTTTTAAAACCTCATAGCGGACTTTGGAAACCTGATACAGTGTAATATCAGTTGAACAACATGGAACTTTCCCATAGAAGTTCTAAAAGGTTAACTGTCATACACCATTACATTGACAGATAAGACCGAGAGCACTTTTCTTTGAAGAAAATCTCAAACTGCATGGAAGTGTGTTGTGTTTTGGTTAATATTTATAGACTGTGGTTTCAGAGTTGGTGCCAAGCTCCCAGAGGAAGCCCTCCAGGAGCCCAGGTCAAAGGTCAATTATTCACCGGCAGTGTTTTTCCGTCCAGCCCTTCTCTTTGGCCCGCACCGAGATCTCGTAGCGCAGCCTCTTAGCCAGCTCCGCTATCTCCACTTGCAGGGCTTCAACCTAGCTGGAGGCAAAGAGGAGCATGGGGGTCAACTTTGATTCAACATGGACTCCCCCTGAAATGTAGCCAAAAGTTCTAAATTACACAACCCACATTAGTAACCCAAAACTGGACATGGGTCGTAGAGGGAATCAGACTGGCCAGGGAGCCCGGTCACGAAGGACCACTCTGTGAGTTATGACAACAAAACATTCAACCTGACTGCTCCTTTTTTAAAATCAAGTTCTCAAAGTCCTCCAACAGTCCGGGACCTTGATGTATTACAGCCAAATATCAAAGTCAAAAAGCTGTTTTTCTCATGATGACTCATCATGGAGGACATTCATAGGCTTGAGTAGAATGCTGCTGCGTGTGTGTGTGTGTGTGTGAGGCCTGTGGGAGCGATATGCTGACCCTTGCTCTCACACAGTGGGAGAGAGAGCAGCACTGGGGAGGGGAAGAAAGATAGGACGACGACACTGGGGGGAAAAAAACTGGAAAAAGAAACAACCGACAGCTGAGGAGGAGTGGGAAAGAATGCTTAATAAAGGCCAAGGGCTTAGCAATGTTTGCACAGTCACAGAGAAACATTGGCTGACTTTAAATTGCCCGTCGTAGTCCCCCAGAATGTGTGTAAACATCTTCAAGTTTCAAGTGCAATAGTGAATAAGCAGCAGAGAAAATCTTCCCATTGTGACTATATCATGTTCCACAGCCCACTTGTTTCACACAACAATATGGATGAGAACTTCAAATCCTGTTTCTGTACATTTACATATCAAATTGTTAAGCAAATGATCCATTACTCCAGTGGTGCATCTCAACAGTCTAACGTAGCTTCCTCATCTCTTTTCCTTGACCTGCACCCATATGTATTTACAAAATAGGTGAAACCAATAGTCGACGCTTCCTGGATATTCGCTTTCAACTTGCCAGTTTCTTGCACATCTGTGCAGACGAAGGAAATAAGACGAGGAAGAATGCCACTTGACTTTAGACTATAGAGATGCACCCAAGGGCTTCTCAATCTCAACTCTGCCCGTTAGGACCAGTGTGGGCTGAAAGAAAAAGAAAAAAACACTACAATATAATGCTTGGTTCTTGATGCAACACAGACCTTTGCTATGATGACCGCCTGGTAGGCTCCAAGTGGCAGTGTGACAACTGTCCTCAGGGCCACAGTGGTGCATACGATACTGGCCCACCATGGTAGACCTGTGGTCTGATGGACAGAGATCAGTAGCTGCTCAGTCAGATGGACAGGAGTAGAGTCTGCTAGGCTCTCATACCAGCCTGTACCGCTGGTTGTAGATGCTGGTCTACATGGCTGAAAGCATATAGTTGATTTGAGAGGCAGACTAGGACGGAGGCGTGGTAATGTGGCCACCCAAAGAGGGACGTCGCTGCGGTATGTTTTGTGGTGGTCACAGGCAAAGGGAGCGTGGGAGATGCTTCGAATGGGAGGCCTGGGTGACAGGTGGCTGATTTGATGTAATATCCACAGTGAGCCAGGTCTCACGTTCACGGTCATCTTCAGACACAGCATTGTCACAAATCTGTAGAGGAGAGGACCATTTTTAAGACGTAGGCATGGGCAAAATAAGTTGCACAATAGTATGGAAATCAATCACCATTGGCACATTTTGATTTAGCCTAGCTAGCAGCAATGACTGGCCCTTCTGTAAGGGAGACATACACGCCACCTAGCTAGCTAGCTACACAGGCAACAAGGTCAATGGACATTGGAACTTTTTCGCTTTGCAGTAAGTTTTCCATTACTTTAGGGCAGGTATTCCCAAACTGGGGTACGGAATGCCATCTATACATTTGGGTAAGGTTTTTTTCTCGCCCGAGTAGGCTCGTCCCACTGCCAAAAATAAAATTAAACCATCTAGTGTTCAGCGAAATAACAACACAATGTCAAATAATTAACACCCAATCACGTCAACCGTTACTCTCTCGCGGGAATTCCACTAACGGTCCGTATGTAGCCAAATGTAGTTGCTGCTCATTCCGTTTGCTTGAAAATGTATTTGAAAAAAAAGTAAGGCCCACGTCCATAGAGACACATACCAGCTCTACTGGTAGTACTGCTACTACCAGCAGTACTACACCTGCACCTGTCGACGACAAGTCGTTCTGCTTCCACGAGCACATCCAATACTAGCATCAGTATTTCTACATTTGTCGTTAGCCCAGCTAGCATGGACACTGACAGTTGTGAATCTGATGCAGCCGAAGAGCTACTGCACCATTACTCGGGAAAGCACCGAACAGACGGGGACGTTGGACCATCGAAGAGGCGCAAATATGATGAGAACTACATTGATTTGGGGTTCACTTATATTTGGGAGTAGTGCCTTTCCTCAGCCACAGTGTGTTATATGTGCAAAAGTACTATTTCACAACTCGATGAAACCTTCACTCTTGTGCAGTCATTTAAAAACAAAACATGCCAATTTGGATCGAGAATTAAGATGACTTTTGAGAAGTAAGACATGTATAAAAGCAACAGATACCATTAATAAGAAGGGGCTAGAAGCGTCTTATATGGTGAGCTATCGAGTGGCTAGGACAGACAAGCCCCATGTTATTGTGGAAGACTTAATTCTTCCTGCTGCCACGGATATGGTTGGGACAATGCTGGGGGAAAAGGCAAAAAAAAACTATACAGACAATGCCTTCATCAAACAACACTGTTTCATGATGCATCAGTGACATGGCAGGAGATGTTTTGAAACAATTCACATATAAGCCAGTGAATTATATGCGTTATAGCTGGAAGAGTCAACAGACGTGGCGGGCCTGGCACAGCTCCTGGTATATGTCCGTTAACGTTTATAGGGTGGTCAATTAAGGAAGACATCCTCTTCTGCAAACCACTGGAAAACAGGAGAGCATATTTTTAAAGTACTGGACAGCTTTGTGTCATCAAATGGACTTTGGTGGTCAAGATGTGTTGGTGTCTGTACTAATGGCGCAAAAGCCATGACAGGAAGGATGATGATGTGATATGAACGTAAAGGGATTTATGTTTCTAGAACACTACCGCAATTGAGAATCAATTGATTCATGTTTAGATGGCGTATTTGACTGTTTTGGTTTCCAGAGCCAATTCACCTTTAAACATGATGTAAGGTCATTGGATCATAAGGAGTAACGTTAGGCTCCTTTAGTCCATTGTGGGGCTAGTACTGCACATAAGCTATCTAATGTGAATCGATTCTCAATTGCGACATGGTTCTAGAAACAAAGCGTTTTACTTTTATCACATCAATCATATACACTAATCAAAATACACTTACTGGACACTTAACGGGCTTTATCACAGTTGACACTTTTTCATGGACAACACTTTCTGGCGGCCTTCAGGTACACACAGGTGTTTGGAGCATGTTAGATGGCTAATTCATGAGCACAGGTGGTCCGGTCCACCTGTCTTCCATAAACACGGGCTGCAGCATGGAGATATGGCCATGTAGGAAACCTAACCTTACAAAAAGTGTATCAATTGAACGTTTTGTTTTTTGAAAATTGTTTCTCGCTGATATGGAAGATAAAGGTCCTCATGCTTCCAAAACAGCAACGCAAGCGATGCGAGTTAAATGTTCGGACCGAGAGACGGGGCTTTTAACAAAACATCCGGTGCAGAAGACACCTTCGTCCAATGACTCTTGTGTAATGGAACTACGAGTCATGAGGCTAGTCAGTGACATGCAATTTGCTAGTTATAGCATGTAGTTCGGACAAAATAATACATTCTCACCTTCGTTCCACTTGCAGAAACTAATATTTAAACGTCTGTCCCAAATCTATACATTACAATGCCGCACGCTAAATCTAGTATTAATTTATGATTTCACCTCCAGCTGCCAAACGTGTCGAGGAAATATGACGTCTGGAAAACAGTTAATACGTCTGTGAGAGGCTAGAGTATTAGCACCACCTTGTGGAGAAAAATATGTATGCCCTGATACCTGCAATTGATCATGAAGGAATGCGTATTTAACATTTAAAAAAAAACTTTATTTAACTAGGCAAGTCAGTTAACAACAAATTATTATTTATAATGATAACGTTGCACGTTAATGTATTAGGATACTTAGGCTATTTTTATTTTGTATTTATTATGGATCCCCATTAGCTACTTTTCCTGGGGTCCAGCAAAATTTAAGGCAGTTTATACAATTTTTAAAATATTACAATACATTCACAGATTTCACAACACACTGTGTGCCCTCAGGCCCTTACTCCAGAACTACCACATATCTACAGTACAAAATCCATGTGTATAGTGTGTATGTTATCGTGTGTGTATGCATGTGCCTGTGCCTATGTTTGTGTTGCTTCACAGCCCCCACTGTTCCGTAAGGTGTTTTTTTGTTGTTGTCTGTTTTTTCAATCTAATTGTACTGCCTGCATGAGTTACTTGATGTGGAATAGTCTATGGCTCTATGTCATGGCTCTACATAGTCATGGCTCTATTTAGTACTGTGCACCTTCCACAATCTGTTCTAGACTTGTGGACTGTGAAGAGACCTCTTGTGGCATGTCTTGTGGGGTATGCATGGGTGTCCGAGCTGTGCGCCAGTAGTTCAAACAGACAGCTTGGTGCATTCAACAATAAAAGTAGTGATGAAGTCAATCTCTCCTCCACTTTGAGCCAGGAGAGATTGACATGCATATTATTAATATTAGCTCTCTGTGTACATCCAAGGGCCAGCTGTGCTGCCATGTTCTGAACCAATTGCAATTTTCCTAAGTCCTTTTTTGTGGGACCTGATCACACGACTGAACAGTAGTCCAGGTGCGACCAAACTAGGGCCTGTAGGATCTGCCTTGTTGAAAGTGCTGTTAAGAAGGTAGAGCAGTGCTTTATTATGGACATACTTCTCCCCATCTTAGCTACTGTTGTTTTGACTATGACCATTTACAATCTAGGGTAACTTCAAGCATTTTAGTCACCTCAACTTGCTCAAGTTCAACATTATTTATTACAAGATTTAGTTGAGGTTTGGGGTTTAGTGAATGATTTTTCCCAAATACAATGCTTTTAGTTTTTGAAATATTTAGGAATAACTTATTCCTAGCCACCCACTCTGAAACTGACTGCAACTATTTGTTAAGTGTTGCAGTCATTTCAGTCACTGTAGTAGCTGACTTATTGTGTTGAGTCATCCACATACATAGACACTCTGGCTTTACTCAAAGCCAGTGGCAATTCATTAGTATAGATTGAAAAAAGTAATGGGCCTAGACAGCTGCCTTGGGGAATTCCTGATTCTTCCTGGATTATGTTGGAGAAGCTTAAATTTTTTAAAAACACCCTCTGTCTTCTTTTAGACAGGTAACTCTTTATCCACAATATAGCAAGGGGTGTAAAGCCGTAACACATACGTTATGCCAGCAGCAGAAAATGATCGATAATGTCCAAGAGCGCACTGAAGTCTAACAAAACAGCCCCCACAATCTTTTTATCATCAATTTCTCTCATCCAATCATCAGTCATTTGTGTAAGTACCGTGCTTGTTGAATGTCCTTCTCTATAAGCATGCTGGAAGTTTGTTGTCAATTGGTTTACTGTAAAATAGCATTGTATCTGGTCAAAGACAATTTTTGCCAGAAGTTTACTAATGGTTGGTAGCAGGCTGATTGGTTGGCTATTTGAGCCAGTAAAGGGGGCTTTACTATTCTTAGGTAGCGTAATGACTTTTGCTTCCCACCAACACTGGGGGCACACACATTCTAGTATGCTTAAATAGAACATTTGGCAAATAGGAGTGGCAATATCGTTCGCTATTATCCTCAGTAATTTTCCACCCAAGTTGCCAGACCCCGGTGGCTTGTCATTGTTGATTGACAACAATATTTTTTTCACCTCTTCCACACTAACTTTACGGAATTCAAAATGACAATGCTTGTCTTTCATAATTTGGTCAGATATACTTGGATGTGTAGTGTCAGCATTTGTTGCTGGCATGTCATGCCTAAGTTTGCTATTCTTGCTAATCAGGGTGAGCTTCACACAGTGGACTTCCTCCTGGGGCACGCTGGCTTAGTGCTAACAGTATAAATCTGGTTCATAGGCACAGGATGACTGCACACAATAGCTGTAGGATCAATAGAGGCCTTCAGGGCAGTTAAAGGGACATAGATTAGGTTACTTACATTGTGTCTACCAACGCCCCTGGTGTAATGTACATTTGCTGAATCATTATGACAACTCTGCGTCACAATGGTAGGGATTAGCTGAGCTGGGCTTGGGTCATTGATAAGTCATTGTCTCAACGCAGCCTTATAGTGCTGTGAAAGGATCCAGGATCCCACATGATTTTAGTGGATCCCATCCTCCTTATAAAATGTGTTTTGTTTCCGAAATGTATTGAAATCTAATAAGTGGGACCGTGGGTGCAATCCTTGGCCATACGAGTGAACCCACTTGGCACAGATGTCAATTCAATGTCTATTCCACATTGGTTCAATGTGGTTTCCTGTAAATGACGTGGAAACAACGTTGATTCTACAAGTGTGTGCCCAGTGGGTCTTTTTCTCGTGCAAGGGTCTGGACACGGTGTACTGTAGAAGGATATTGAAATAAACTTGGCTCATGTTTTTACTTTTACTTAAACAATGAATTGTGACCAACACGAAACACAGCCTGGACAGGTAAGGGTTTGCTTTTGAAGTATTACACTAAGAATTTAGAAAAGTACATTTTTCCAATATTCTTTGAACATGTTGAATGCATTTTCCCCACTGCTGCACATGATTCCTCGTTGGCAGAGAAGCGGGCAGCTGTCGGTGGTGATGTGGGTGGGCGTTTCCCTGGCACTGGCCTGTGTCGTCCTATCCCTGATCACTACCCTGTGGTGTCGCTTTGTCAGCCGCAAACGCCATGGAGGACGACCACGGCAACAGGATATGCAACTCCACAGAAAACAAGACATGGGTTTGACTTTGAACTATTGGTGTTTATAAGTAAAGCTTTATTTGGGATCCATTCATAACATTGTCTCTTGGCTTGCAAGGACATCCAAATGCCAGCATTTCATTTTGGTAGTACAAAAATGAACCAAAGAAAGACAAACATTAGAAATCATATCATTTCATTTGAATAGATTTAAAATATCTCATGTAGAACTCTCATCAGTTCCAGACTGTAACAGCAGAGCTCTCGTCTCTATGACATGATGCATGAGTCATTTTAGTCTCAGTTTGAGTTTGGTCTGTAATTTGTGGCATGAATTTGACTTGAATAGTGGTATATCTACCCAACGGTGGATTTTGAACAGCATCATTCCACTTGGTTTGTTGTTGTAACTAAACTAGGTTCTTCAAGAGAAAATAATATTTTTTCCTGTTACACACATTTGAAAGGGTATTTTAATTCAAAATCACCTTGCAATTATTTTCTCTAATTTGATTCAAATATCTAAATACAATCTGGCCCTTTCTTCAAAAATATATCACTAAACCATACTGGAAGTACAATGCATTTTACGTTTACATTTTTTTGTTGTATCTCAGTAGGCTAGCCTTACAGAACTGCCCACATGGTATACAGACTTCAAAGCTGAGTTAAACCAGGAACTTCCCTCACGAGCCAATTAAATACAACAACCCTCCAGACAAAGTGTGTTGTGATTGGTTCACCAAAGACATCACGACCCCCGTGCCTTCCTGCTAGCAGCCGCACGCCTACTGTTGATGGCCTTGGTGCTGGCCCTCAGTTTTCTCAGACGCAGCTGTCGTAGCCTCAGCTGCAGGTCTTTGGGGAGCTTGCCCCCCTTGGCCAGGATCTCCTTCAGCCTCTGTTTGGGGGTCTTGGTGAGGCGGAAGTCACATATGGTGGGGTAATGCTCGTACATCACACGGCACATACGTGTGGATGGGTTGTAGCCCTCGGCACTCACCGTGACCTCGTACTCGCCCGGGTTTAGCAGGCGCCAGTAGTCCCCGTCAGCAACTGCAGTAGAGGCAAGACACAAAATGGCTACTGGTTAGTGGTAGGCTTCTCTGGCCTACACCTTTCATAACATATTCCTGCAGTGCCCTCTAGGTGCAATTTTACGACATCATTTTGAGGTTTTCTTCTTGAATCATTTACTGATGTGAATTTTTTTTGCATGTGAGGAGGGAGACAGCCCACCTGATCTAATATGGTGGTCGATGTCATCCACTTTGATTATGGCATCTGCAATGCCAGCCTCTGTGTCTTTGTCTCTGATCACACCCTTGAGTCCTCTGTGGACCTTCAATACAAAGCAAAAATCTAGAGATCAACAACACCATCATGCTGTGTTTAAACTGTATTAGACATTATTGATGGACGGACCTGCTCCATGTAGATCAGTAAAGACTCTTTGTTGTTATCCCACTCGATGGGCAGCTCACTGGCATGGGGGAACTTATCACAGGACAACTCCACTGTCACATCGAAGCAGTTGGTGTGTAGATAGCTGAAATCATTCATGCCTGGAATAGATTTCAGGGAAATAATGAAGAATGTAAATCTTAAAATGGTACTTGAAATGACAGTACAATACCCTGCTTTTCAAAGACGATGAGATGAACAAGATCACAAAATGGATGACCATAAAAGCGGTGGAATTCTCACTTCCTTGGACCGTGTGCCAGTTGGCTCCGTTGATGATGTTGTTGTAGCGTTGGAAGTTTTCATTGTGACAAGGCCGGCGGTCTGGATTTGACATGACCTGGTTGGTGCTGGCATAGACCGTGGCCAGCCAGCGGAAGAAACTATTGTCCGGTGTAGGGGTGTCATCGTGAGGTGCCCAGTCTTCAGTCCTGTCGAAGGGGTAGGTGACCACCAGTTCACCCCCGTGGAGGTTGGCACTTAATACGAACGGGATGTTCTGCATCCAGTTAATGACAGCACGCGTCTCTAAGGCCACCTATTGGATATAGGTCAATGCCACAGGAATAATGCATTCAAACATTATAGTGAAGTACAACAATTGAAATGGTTTATATTCTATGTGGGATAGTTTTGACATATTCTCAAGGATATTGCTACATGACAAATCAAGAGCTTGGTTCTATAAGGTTACACAGTATGTGCATTTTTGTCAAAATTGAATTATTGACATAGCCTTGTTCTGTTCAATGTTCTTTACCTATATAGTACTCTAATTACGGCAATTCATGTTTAGTTCAAAAGAATACCATTCAAATCAATGAGGGTTCCGAACTTTAAAGCCAAATATCGCAGAATCATCTTTTTGCAGATAGATTTAAGAAAATGTTTACATTCTTGATTTTCCCCAATTCTCTAACACAATATCATAGAGTGGATACTATTTGGTGATTTGAAGAATGCATGTGAATTCTAAACGTCAACTTACAAAGGCGTCCTCTGAGGTATAGTACTCTGGTATGGGGATGTAGTGGTTGATGAGTTTGGACTTATCGTTATTTTGGAAGTCAAATTCAATAGCATCCCACATGACTTTGTTCAGGTCAGCAAAGTTGTGGTTCATGTCGATGCCCTGGTAGCTATAGCGACCGAGCGCCCACCCCGCCAACTCAGAACCCTGGGATGAGAGAAGGGTCAGAGGTCAACATGGGCCTCTCTGAATGGTTAAAGTATATTTGACCAGTAATGTTGAGCATTAAAAGATACTCTCAGTAATAACAGTATAATATATTATATTACAACATAACATGTTATAGCATGTTTTCTGAGACCTTCTTGAAGGCCATTTCATAACCATCGGGGTTCATGGATGGCAGCAAGTGGATGCGTGTCTCCTTGACCAGCCGGACAATGCGCTGGTTTCCCAGTTTGTACTCCTGACAGATATACTGCATCAGGTTGAGCAGCAGCTCCCGGCCCAGGGCTTCATTCCCATGCATGCCAGCCACATAGCGGAACTCTGGCTCGCCTGCAGAGGGAGACAAAGCACATATGTAAACACAGCATAGCAGTGGCCACAAAAGTTGTTATGACCAATGATTTATATATGCACTAGATGACTGATAGGTGGCGCTGTGTTGAAGCCACCTAGCCTCCATATTGGCACTCCCCCAATGTTGTAATAGATCTCCTACGGGGTAGTGCCAATATGGCCGACCAGTGGCTTCAAAGTCCCGCAATGGCCAAAACATAGCAATCCAGGGTTAATATACAGTACATCATTGGTTGTGACCATTAGGCTAGAAGCTATTCTTCCATGCTGCTCTAGTTTACCCTTATATAATCCACTGGCAGACAGTTCTGATATCCAGCACATCCTCCCTAGATAGCGTTTGTGGTTTTTGACCACTTCCCTTGAGCCACTTCCCATGAGTCAAGTAACAACGTTTCCAGGGCGGGCCCAAAGAGATATGGCTGGGTGTAAATTCAATCAACAAGCATTTAAAACGGTGGCTTTTACCTGGCAAACGTAACAAAACACTGGTGTGATTGGACTGAATCTAACTTAACGACCTGGTGCAGACTTAATCATTTATTTGAAAAATTATGATTTGCTTGGGAGATTACTCTCGGCTTTGGAGGAGCACAAGCCACGTTTGCTCCTAATGCTCAAGGGGCTTCTGTAGGTTCCGAGTGCAATGTTCCCCGGGACGTTTTTTTAAACCTCCCCTTTCTAACTCACACCACACAAACCACCCATTCAAATCATAGTTAGATCTAAATAAGAAAATACAAATCTCAAATCTCATGACAACGATTCGAATTCTGTCCCTAGATGACCAATGAAGTCAACGCTACTAACTGGATCTCTGAGATACTGTAAGAGTAAAAAAGATGCTTCCACTGGGCACAGACGTCAATTCAAAGTCTATTCCACATTGGTTTAAAACTGTGTTCTCGTAACACAGCGGGAATGGATATGGAATCATGGTTACTGTTCCGGTTGAAATAAGGCCCCTAGTCTTAACCACAGAATGAATGCATTGTTGATAGAAAACACCTGTCCAGAGAGTCTGAATGGCACAGGTCCTGACTGTGTCAAAGCATGTAAATCACAGAGTACATTCTTTGGAGAACAAGAACCTCAGACACACTCCCATAAACTATTTACATTTCTGTCCTCTCCTTTCTGTTGATCTTGCCTGTATTTTTTTTCACAGCCATGAAATGAATCGTACGGTCAGTTTTTACAGTAACCGTGCATCACACCTAAAGCCCCCCCCCCCCCCCCCCAGAAAAAGAAACAAAGCACATCACCATGAACCCACTGACTGTTCACATTGTACATACTGGCACATGGGATGAAAAGGCAAAGGACTTTGCCAGTGGAAAATTTAAACTAGTCTGGCTTATCCTCTGCCAATGGAATTGGAGGTTAACAACAGAATTAGGTCAAGTTGGACAGACAAAAAACATTCAACGCTTTTATTCTCTTAAAAAAAACAGCCAATATTCTATATTGTCATTTTAAGACTAGTCACCCCGTTTGAAAACGACTTCTCCTTATATTCCAGTGCACAGGCAAACCAGTTCTCTGTCTATGGCATTCCTGGCTCCCTCTCCCATTATGAGTTCTGGCGGCAAGGGGTATTAGTGGTTGCCAGAGCTGGTAGACCGGCTCAATGGGCGCCGAGCGTGGTCAATGAGTCCAAAGCAAACACTTTAGACATGTGAACAAGGATTGACTCCAGTCTCTGAGAGCATACTGTACAAAGTACTATAGCAGTGGCATTGCAGATAGGTTCCAACCTGGACTTTACATAGAAAACGTAAATCCAGGACACTCCAATTAGTATGATATGTTACATTTGGTATGATATGTGTTAATTTGTGGATGTCTGTCATCCTTTTCCTATGATATGTTACGGATTACAATTCGTATGATACACTATATATACAAAAGTATGTGGACACACCTTCAAATTAGTGGATTCCGCTATTTCATCCACACCCGTTGCTGACAGGAGTATAAAATCGAGCACACATCCATGCAATCTTCATAAAGTGGTGTAAAGCTCGCCGCCATTGGACTCTTGAGCAGTGGAAACACGTTCCCTCGAGTGATGAATCACGCTTCACCATCTGGCAGGCGAATCTGGGTTTGGCAGATGCCAGGAGAGCGCTACCTACCCCAATGCATAGTGCCAACTAAAGTTTGGTGGAGGAGGAATAAGGGTCTGGTGCTGTTTTTCATGGTTTGGGCTAGGCAACCGTTTGGGCAAGGCCCTTTCCTGTTTCAGCATGATAATGCCCTTGTGCACAAAGCGAGGCCCATACAGAAATGGTTTGTCGAGATCCGTGTGGAAGAACTTGACTGGCCTGCACAAAGCCCTGACCTCAACCCATCGAACACCTTTGGGATGAATTGGAACGCTGATTGATAGCCAGGCCTAATCGCCCAACATCAGCACCCGACCTCGCTAATGCTCTTGTGGCTGAAAGGAAGCAAGTCTCTGCAGCAATGTTCCAACATCTAGTGGAATGCCTTGTGGAGGCTGTTATAGCAGCAAAGGGGGGCATCAACTCCATATTAATGGCCATGATTTTTGGAATGAGATGTTCGACAAGCAGGTGTCCACATACTTTTGGTCATGTAGTGTATGTTGTGAATTGCAATTCGTACAATATTTTATGTATTAGCAAAACGTATGACAGGTTACGAATTACAATTTGTTGTCGCTAAGGTTCGCTAGGTGACTAGTTGGCTAACACTAATGCTATGGGTTAAGTTTTAGGGTTATGGGAATGGTTAGCTAACATACATACAGTGCCTTGCAAAAGTATTCGGCCCCCTTGAACTTTGCGACCTTTTGCCACATTTCAGGCTTCAAACATAAAGATATAAAACTGTATTTTTTTGTGAAGAATCAACAACAAGTGGGACACAATCATGAAGTGGAACGACATTTATTGGATATTTCAAACTTTTTTAACAAATCAAAAACTGAAAAATTGGGCGTGCAAAATGATTCAGCCCCCTTAAGTTAATACTTTGTAGCGCCACCTTTTGCTGCGATTACAGCTGTAAGTCGCTTGGGGTATGTCTCTATCAGTTTTGCACATCGAGAGACTGAAATTGTTTCCCATTCCTCCTTGCAAAACAGCTCGAGCTCAGTGAGGTTGGATGGAGAGCATTTGTGAACAGCCTTTTTCAGTTCTTTCCACAGATTCTCGATTGGATTCAGGTCTGGACTTTGACTTGGTCTTTCTAACACCTGGATATGTTTATTTTTGAACCATTCCATTGTAGATTTTGCTTTATGTTTTGGATCATTGTCTTGTTGGAAGACAAATCTCCGTCCCAGTCTCAGGTCTTTTGCAGACTCCATCAGGTTTTCTTCCAGAATGGTCCTGTATTTGGCTCCATCCATCTTCCCATCAATTTTAACCATCTTCCCTGTCCCTGCTGAAGAAAAGCAGGCCCAAACCATGATGCTGCCACCACCATGTTTGACAGTGGGGATGGTGTGTTCAGGGTGATGAGCTGTGTTGCTTTTACGCCAAACATAACGTTTTGCATTGTTGCCAAAAAGTTCAATTTTGGTTTCATCTGACCAGAGCACCTTCTTCCACATGTTTGGTGTGTCTCCCAGGTGGCTTGTGGCAAACTTTAAACGACACTTTTTATGGATATCTTTAAGAAATGGCCTTCTTCTTGCCACTCTTCCATAAAGGCCAGATTTGTGCAATATAGACTGATTGTTGTCCTATGGACAGAGTCTCCCACCTCAGCTGTAGATCTCTGCAGTTCATCCAGAGTGATCATGGGCCTCTTGGCTGCATCTCTGATCAGTCTTCTCCTTGTATGAGCTGAAAGTTTAGAGGGACGGCCAGGTCTTGATAGATTTGCAGTGGTCTGATACTCCTTCCATTTCAATATTATCGCTTGCACAGTGCTCCTTGGGATGTTTAAAGCTTGGGAAATCTTTTTGTATCCAAATCCGGCTTTAAACTTCTTCACAACAGTATCTCGGACCTGCCTGGTGTGTTCCTTGTTCTTCATGATGCTCTCTGCGCTTTTAACGGACCTCTGAGACTATCACAGTGCAGGTGCATTTATACGGAGACTTGATTACACACAGGTGGATTGTATTTATCATCATTAGTCATTTAGGTCAACATTGGATCATTCAGAGATCCTCACTGAACTTCTGGAGAGAGTTTGCTGCACTGAAAGTAAAGGGGCTGAATAATTTTGCACGCCCAATTTTTCAGTTTTTGATTTGTTAAAAAAGTTTGAAATATCCAATAAATGTCGTTCCACTTCATGATTGTGTCCCACTTGTTGTTGATTCTTCACAAAAAAATACAGTTTTATATCTTTATGTTTGAAGCCTGAAATGTGGCAAAAGGTCGCAAAGTTCAAGGGGGCCGAATACTTTCGCAAGGCACTGTATGTAGTTGCAAAGATGCTATAATGCAAAAGTTGTCCGTGATGACATTTGAACCTGCAACCTTTGGCTTGCTAGACATTCGAGTTATACACCCACCCACCCACCCACCCACCCAACTACCCAACTTTATTATTTTTTTAAGTAACCTTCTGTCTTATGTAACCATACTAAACACATCATTCTAATTTGAGTGTCCCTGATTTACATTTAATTTGTTACGTCTAGTCTATGAGGCCAGGCTGTAAGCTATGTAGCATTGCCTCATGCTAAAACTTCATAAGGTGTAATAGGCCTATATCTACTCACCCAACTCATGTTTTCCAGGGTGGTCGGAGATCTCCATGACGTACATCTTGAGACCCATGTGACTCTTCCCGATGCTGTAGATATGTGTGATGTCAGGGCAGGCCTCGGTCACTGATTTCATGAGCTGAGGAGGGACAGACTTATGGTGTTGTCTGGTGGACATAAGACTTCCATTCCTGTGGGACCCCCAGTGTATGCACATTTTTGGGGGGAATATATATTTTTGCATCTGGGGGGTCCACCAGGAATGGATTGAGTTACACTGCCTTATGACGGTTAAGTGTGACTGAGAAGGATGCATCAGTATGTACAGTACAGTTTGTCTACCGTACAACTGGATACAAAGTCTTGGTTTAGTTTTCTGAGCACATGGGGGGAGTGCGGTATGTGTAGTGCGGTATGTGTAGTGCGGTATATGTGGTGCGGTGTGTGTAGTGCGGTATGTGTAGTGCGGTATGTGTAGTGCGGTGTGTGTAGTGCGGTGTGTGTAGTGCGGTGTGTGTAGTGCGGTGTGTGTAGTGCGGTGTGTGTAGTGCGGTACGTGTAGTGTGGTATGTGTAGTGTGGTATGTGTAGTGCGGTATGTGTAGTGTGGTATGTGTAGTGTGGTATGTGTAGTGTGGTATGTGTAGTGTGGTATGTGTAGTGCGGTGTGTGTAGTGCGGTGTGTGTAGTGCGGTGTGGGTAGTGCGGTATGTGTAGTGCAGTATGTGTAGTGCGGTATGTGTAGTGCGGTATGTGTAGTGTGGTATGTGTAGTGCGGTATGTGTAGTGCGGTATGTGTAGTGCGGTGTGTGTGTATGTGTGGACACGAGCCTAATGTTACATCCTACCGGTCAGACTCACCTCAAGCTCTTTACTGAGCGGTAGTGGCAGTGTAGTGAGGAGAAGAAAAAAACACTAATAATATTTGTTTTTCGGTGAGACTGGGGGAGGGAGCTCCAACCAGAAACCCTCTGCTTCCAGGACAGACTCAGTCAAGCGCCAGAGAGTAGATTGAAGTGAAGGGAGGAAGTTTCTTTGCTAACTGTTGCATGCCATGTCCCTGCTGCTGTGTTCATAATGCACAACATCACAAAATCTGAGCCAGCGTAGGATATTTTTAAATGAGAAATTGTATTATTTTCTAAGTCACTGTTGTGTAGTTCTAAAATATGGTGAATCAGTTGTTTGGAATTATAATGATAATGCTCTCAGACACAAGCAACCCATTCGAAAACTCTCGCGACCCAAATTTGAGTTATAAACTCCCCCTCCCACACCACCAGTTGAGAGTTGCTGCTATATTCTTATTGGTCAGATATTTGTGAATTGTTGGAAGAGAACAGGATGTAGTTGCATTGATGTATGGCTGTGAAGGTGGTCAGTTCATTATCAAATCTGCTCTACCATAATTCTAAAGAACCCTAAAACTACACCAGTATCCTATGGGTGAGTGCTGAAGGTCTCCACTTCAGCACTTACTTTCCTCATCTCCTTGTAGTTGTGGTGTCTGAAGTCCAGCTTGTCTTTGGTGCCTTGCTCTGTCTGCTGCCAAGCGTAGATGTTGTTAGGATCTACAGGAGGGGAAAGACGCAACATAATGGAAATGCAATGTCATTTGAATGTCGTTGAGGTTATGGTTCCTGTGTCTTAATCTAGTGTTGGGAGGATGTTGTGATGATGGTGGTGGACAAACCTGGTAGGGTACAGCCCAGAACCTCAGCTCTCAGACAGATAGTTCCGTTCTCGTACCAGCTCTGTGGATTTATACGGATGTAGCGCGCCACTGTTGCCGACTCGTTAAATAGGGCCAACACTGGAGTTTCAGTATCCTGGTTCCCATCAAATACCTACAGTACAGGAAAAAGCCAATAGTGGAGATAGGTTATGCTCTATGAAGAGATTACTTAATTTTTTTATTGTTTCTCGAATTGCAGACTACATCTTTAATAGATTATACAATAACTTCCAATTTTGCAGTTTCCGTCTCTCTGCCAGTCACATTTTCACTCTACCCCTTTGCCAAACCAGTGACACAGACTGGTAACTAGATGGTGCAATCTGCCACAGTGTGCCCATAGAGAGTAAGGCTTGTGGGTTGGCAAGGTTGGCAAGGTTGGCACAGTGGAGTCAGCTTTGGCCAGGGCAAACTGTCAGCGCCATGGTCAGCTTGCCAACAGGCAGTGGAATGTCATTGGTCAATGTCAGAGCACGGTAGATATGAATACCTCACTGGACCACATAATGATTTATTTTATTTTTAATTATTTATTTTTTAATTGAACCTTTATTTAACTAGGCAAGTCAGTTAAGAACAAATTCTTATTTACAATGACGGACTACCCCGGCCAAATCCGGACGACGCTGGACCAATTGTTGCCCGCCCAATGGCACTCCCAATCACGGCCGGATGTGATACAGCAACTTGGCAATTGGGTAATGAGGAATAAAATAGTAAGCCATTCAAGATATAAAAATGGGTGGAATATCTGAATTTTGCAGTGAAAGTAATATTTTAATATATTGTATGGAATTAACTCACTGCCTCTTTAGTCCCATTCATAGCTGGCTGCCAGACCAGGGTGTCATTACTGAACTGGACCTTGTAGGTGAGTATGAAGTCCCAACTGTTAGGAAAGACAGGCGCAACTATTTAGCAATGTCCCTACGACATTTACAATACATACAATTCATTGCTATGGCTACATCACTGCACAATGGGGGCTTGGTGAACATGTGCCGTGACCTCCACTGACCTCCAGATTGAGCTGCGTCCCTGCAGGATGACCCCGGTGAAACGCGTGGGTCGCCGGGCATCCACCTCCAGCCACTGTTTCTTATCCTCATACTGGGCGCACCACGCCCCGTCATAGATGTCCCCGTCCTCGATACCCGACTACCCAGACAGACAGATTTTATTTACAAAGTGCATTTTACAAATCTAAACACAAGCTGTAGAGGTGGTTACCACAGAATAATGCATGGATGAAAAATGGTAAGAATGGAAGTAACATTTGTTGTGTTTGCTAACAGTGGTGAGAGACCCGTAAACTAGTTCTTGGTCTCACCTGGATGTTGAGTCGACCGCGGTGAGGTCCAAGTCCCCGGCGCTTGTAGGACGAGGCCCGCAGCTGTGGGTCCTTCACCCTCAGAGACTCCAGCCCCAGCGGAGGGCACTCTGACAGTCACGTAAGGAGAACAAGGTCACCGAGGAGAACAAGGTCACACACACACACACACACACACACACACACGTCAAATATTGACTTGCAGAGAAGAAATGGATCTAACGCGTAAGAAAGCTGTCCATGAACATGACATGTCCATGGGAATGCCTTGACAGGAGCCATAGTAGAAGGGAGATTGAGAGACTGTCCACTGGGCACAGATGTCAATTCAACATCTATTCCAAGTTGGTGGAAACAACGTTGATTCAACCAGTGAGTGTCCAGTGGGTGCATACATGCACAATTCTCTAAGGTATTTGAGCATGAAAGAGAGTGAGAGGGAAAGCGATGAAGAGATGCAGAAGCGTGCAGGAAAGAGAGACTTCCTGCGTTTCCATGTGAGGAGCAGACAGGCGCTCATTGTCTGAGGAGCTAAGCCTGGTCGACTGGTCCTCTAAACACTAGTTCCTGTGTTAGGGCTGTGAGTGGTCTCTCTTAAAACCCTAATACCCTTTTGCCTTAGAGGCCTGCAGGATCTCTCCACGGGGGTCATTGTGACAGAGAGCATTGCTCTGCTCCAAGAGCTAATTGTTTAAAACTACTCAAACTTTGTTGACAGTAGTCTGCCAAGTAAAGTAGCCAACTGATCTACTGAACTAGTGAAGTGATGCCAAAGACATTAACCTCATGTCAACAACGGTTTAGTCGTTTTTATGAAAATTGTGTTTTTACTCCTATACCAGGGGTGTCAAAGTCAAATGGACGGAGGGCCAAATAAAAAAATCAGCTACAAGACGAGGGCCGGACTGTTCGAATGTTCATTGAAAATTTTTTAAATGACGCATATAGTCTAGTGAACCTAATTGAACCTACTGAAAACCTAACAAATATATTACAATATGATCAGATAAATAAAGCAATATTTTCTTATGGCTCTGTCAGTAATCTTTAATTTTCAACAGACACAAAAGACAAATTTCCTTTATATAAATATCCCCATAACATGAACATTAAATGAAAGAAACCGGTATTCAAGGCACCATCAGTAGACTATATTTTCTATTTTAGCAAAAGTGGGCTAAATTTACTTCAAAGAAAAAACAATAATAGCAATTTTCTATCATCCACTCAACTGAAATATTTTTAAAATATAATTGGATTGAAATACAAAAAAATAAAGTGCAAAAATCTATTAATCAAAAACAACACTTTGTTTAAGGAGAAGTAACATGCAGTGAAAACAAATATTAAATTTTAACTTTTAAACTTGAACTGAGTAAAAACTCTAAATATGTGATTGCACAGTAATGTTCACTTGTTTGAGGTTGAGGGTGATACTTGGTGGTGTCCCATCTTTTCCACAAGTTCATCAATGTTCGGGGTAAGGCTCTGAGCTGAAGAAATCCTCAGAATTGAGTGGAGGTGTTCAGCAGTAAGTCGACTTCTGTGTGATGTTTTGTTCAGGTTCATCAAAGAAAACAGTTGTTCACACAGGTATGTGCTGCCAAACATAGACAACGTTTGAGCAGCCTGGATGCGCAGCTGGGGCATTGTGCCGGGGAGGAAACGGGCGAACTCCGCAGCACCCACTGCCGCATATTTTGCCCTCAGTGCATCATTGCATTGGAGGTCAATCAACTCCATTTGGAGGTTTGGTGGTGAGCTTTCCACGTCAACAGCAAATGGGTTACCGAGCAGTTCCAACCTGCTTTTTTGTGCTTCAAAGTCAGCAAATCGGCGTCGAAAGTCAGCGGCAAGCATACCTATTTTATCAGCCAACTGTGTGCTCGGGAACGCACTGGTAGAGAGCTTCTCTTTCATGGTCTGGCAGCTGGGAAAGTGGCTCAAATTTTCTTTCCGCATCTGCGTCTCCCACAGAGTCAGTTTGGTTTTAAATGCCTTCACTGTACTGTACATATCAGAGATGACACGATCCCGACCCTGCAGCTGCAAGTTTATTGCATTCAGATGACTCGTAATGTCACACAGAAAAGCCATTTCACACAGAAACATTTCGTCTCGGAGTTGTGTTGTGTCTTTCCCTTTGCTGTCCAAGAACAGACAAATCTCCTCACGAAGCTCGAAACATCTTTGAAGCACCTTTCCCTGGCTTAGCCATCGCACCTCTGTGTGATAAGGCAAATCACCATGCTCCGTTTCTAACTCCGTCAGAAATGCCTTGAACTGGCGGTGATTCAAACCTTTGGCTCTGATAAAGTTAACTGTGCGCGTGATGATGCTCATTACATGCTCCATTTTCAAGGCTTTACCGCACAACGCTTCCTGGTGTATGATACAATGATAAGCTGTCAGCTCACCTGTCGCGTTTTCCTCTTGCATCTTTTCCCGTATCTTCGCCACCAGTCCGCTCCTGTGTCCACACATCGCAGGTGCTCCGTCGGTTGTCAAACCCACGAGTTTTTCCCAAGGCAGCTCCATCTCATTTACACATCTTGACACCTCTTCATACAAATCATGCCCCGTAGTTGTGCCATGCATAGGACGTAAAGCCAAAAACTCCTCTGTCACGCTTAGGTTGGAGTCCACTCCGCGGATGAAAATTGACAACTGGGCAATGTCAGAAATGTCGGTGCTCTCATCCACAGCCAAGGAATATGCAATAAAATCTTTTCCCTTTTTCACAAGCTGCTCTTTTAGATTGATGGACAACTGGTCTACTCTCTCGGCAATGGTGTTTCTGCTCAGACTCACATTTAAAAAGAGTTGCCTTTTTTCTGGGCAAACTTCGTCACAAACTTTAATCATGCAGTTTTTGATGAAATCCCCCTCCGTAAATGGCCGGGCTGATTTAGCGATCTCTTCTGCCAAAATAAAACTGGCCTTGACAGCAGCCTGGCCTTGTGATTTGGCTTTTTTGAACAGAGCCTGTCGAGATTTGAGGCCTCGTTTTAATTCCTCTGCCTTTTGTAGCCTTTGTTCCATGTCCATATTCTTGTTTTTGTCCGCGTGTTTCGTTTCATAATGTCGTCTCAGATTATACTCTTTCAGTACCGCCACACTTTCTCCACACAGAAGACACACAGGTTTTCCAGCTACCTTCGTGAACATATACTTCGACTCCCACCTTGTTTGAAACCCCCGGTTCTCAGTATCCACCTTCCGTTTTGCCATTTTTGATGGGTATCTGAAAGTTAATTTTACTGTGATGCTGACGACTGCTGTGCCAATAAATATTGAAATGAAGCAGCCTACTGCTCGGTGCGTCACCTTTGCATTGTGGGAAATGTAGTATTGGTGCGTGTAAAAGATCTGCGGGCTGCCGGCTTGCTGCGGGCCGGTTCTAATAATAAATCAAGATCATCCCAGGGGCCGTAAAAAACCTTCTTGCGGGCCGGATGTGGCCCGCGGGCCTTGACTCTGACATATGTGTCCTATACTATTTGTGTTAGGAGAATTGGCAAATACAAGGACTCAATGATTTCTTAGAACTATCCTATTCATTTTACATCCTATTTAGAGCATAGGAAACATTGTATAATCTTTATGCATTAAATCATGCCCAACCTCAACAATTTGTATAGTTTCTTCAGTGGCACCAGTTGAAGAGAGACAATTTTCAGAATGCAGTTTAGATACTACAGCAAACTATCCAGTGGCCTTTGGGGTTACTCATCATCATTTTACCAGTACATTAGTCATGATGAAAAACAGCTTGGCAGATCAGCCAACCTACAGCATGAATATTTAAAACATTAGACTCCCTTTTTCTGAGGAAAAACTGGGGAAACTCATAACTTCCCCCTGCTTTGGGGCCTCACGGTCCCCCTGCTTTGGGGCCTTACGGTCCCTCTGCCTCATTACACACAAACTTCCTATTCGCCTCAGCTCCTGATTCAAGGTATATCTCTCCATCTGGCCCCTGTAATTCCAGTTCTCTTTCCGCCACATTTCCGACCAGATCAGCGCCCCCCCCCCCCCCCCCCCCCCCCACACACACACACACACACAAACAGGGAGGGGCTTCCATGCAGCACTGAGCAGTAATGAGAGAGAGGGAGAGCGCGAGAAAGAGAGAGAGCGAGAGAGAGAGAGAGCGAGGACGGGCAGGAAATACTACAGAAGACTAGTGTCAGTTGCTGGAGAACTAAAGCACAACAACTATTTAATCAAGGGAATGTTTTGTTTTGCTCTACTACTGCCAGTACTGTAGCTACTCTGTCATCAAGCAACGTTGTCAATGTCAGTTGTCTGTCATTTATGCATTTCAAAGTTGAAATGAAAATGTACCATGCGTTGTACACGGAAAGGAAAAAGAGCGCTGCACAGTATACAGTATGTTGTCTGTTAGGCATCTACCCATTCTCATACTGTACATGTCACTCAGGGAAGTAACCCCATACATACGTCCCACTGGCTTCACCTGGCAGCGAAGGGCGCCCAATGATTTTGGGTTTGCTTTTTTTTACAACCTTGGGCTTGCGCTTCTTAGGTAGGACTTTGGGTTTCTTGACTTTCTTCCATATCTTTTTAGGCTTCTTTACTGCCTTTACACTCCTGGTGGACCACTTGGCTACAAAAGGCAAACCGTCTCATCAACAAAGACGCACACAACACATTCTCAGGCTATGCAGATATGGTGTCTTGGTACTGAATGTAGATTGCTGACTCAGCCAGTTTAACTCGGGGGTTTTCTGATGGTCTGTGTCTACAAGACAGCTGGTTCCGATCACAACCTGATAACCCCCAAGCTAAACACTTGTAGAACCAACCCCCTGGACTTGGTTTCCAAGACCACAGAACTGCAGCATAGATATAACAACCCCCTGTAACTCGTGTTTTCCCTGCCTTGCACTCCACAGTGGTTATTTATCCCATTCGTTTGCAAATGTGTGTTTTCAGAGTTGTTTGTTGATGGACATGGTCTAAATGATTTCAATGTAAGAAATTAAAGATAAATATGTAGATGCTTTTTAACCAATAGGCTGTGCCCAAGGCCGAAATACCGCATTTGGGGCCCTGAGGAAAACCTTTTTTTTGGGGGGGGGGGGGGGGGGGATGGCTAATTTCCCACATTTTGACATTGGACAGAGAGAAATGTGTTGTTTTTAAAGCTCATCTCATACTATTCATATTTTGCTATGAGGATGAGAGAAAATGTTGCAATTTTAAAGCAAACTTCCTGAAATTCTACACACTTTGGCATTGCTTATGACCCCAACCCCCCTGAAGGTTGGGGCCTTGGGGCATGTGCCCTGTGAGCCCGTTCTGTAATCTGGCCCTGGCTGTGTCTTTTTCCAGACATTTCACACATTTACTTGATGCGGAAGTGAGATGTCAGATATCTGCCAAAAAATTACACTTGAAAGACACATGAGATCATTTATTAAAAATGTCTGTAATATCTACAACAATGTCAAACCTACGTCTATAATAACACATCACATAAAGCATAATATTGTTTCAATATTTAATTTAGCAGTTGACCTGCATTTTACATCCGCAAATACATTTCAATGCTGCTCACCAAATTCGAGTGGTTCATCCTCAGGTTCTTTGTTCCATACTCTTTTTTCCACTTTCTTGTCGATACCCTCATTTAGGTCTTCTGTGTTGAAACTATAGTTAGCAGTGGTGGTCGTTTTCGGTGGTCTAGTAGTAGTTGTCAGTACCTTTGAAGTCGTTGTGGATGTCAACCTTACCGCTGGTGCGTTGGTGCTTTTATTGCTCTGGGTAGTACTTGGTTTAGTTGTAGAATCTCGTCTCTCAATCGGAGTAACAGTTGTAGTTGCATTATAATCCACAGACCTCACCGTAGTTGTGCCATTGCCAGATGAAACGAGACCATATGATCCACATATCAAACACGACAAAACAAAGGTAAAGTACAGGGATTGTGCCATAACTGTCCCTTCAGACATTCCGGGTGAATATTGACAATTTAAACGTCCCCCACTCCACACGAAGGTCCACCCATAGACTTACATAATACGGGTCCCGTGCACAATCCGTTGCGCATGCAGAAGTAACCGGACCGCTGCCCATAAATGTTCTGTGTCTAGAACATTTATAAAAGCTTCACAATAAGAGCCCTCATTTGACAGTTTAAAAAGGTACACATGTAAAAGATATCATCACAAGACTGTAGTTATTATTAAAGGAGGGAACTGTAAACTATGTCTATGTCAGTCCTACTGAATAATTGGTCTGTCTAACAGTCTACTTTCTGAACCATAGCTCTACAATTATTTTCATATTATTAAAACGATTCTAATTATTTGCAATATCATAATGTTACGATAAGGAGGCTAGTGAGCGTTTAATTTGATGGAAAAAAGCAGAAGCTGCTTCAGCTTTGTGACGTGCTTGTGATTACTAAACAGAACAGAGTACCGCTAAAGTCCGAAATATTGATGTCGATGTGCTTCTATCTAGTGGTCAAAGTTGAGTATTACAACCACCAAATTCAAGAATAACTTTCAGTTTGAATGTAGAAGATAAACGTAGAACATTGCTTCACTTGCTCAGACTGAGCATGCGGGGACTGGCATGGCAATGATTGCTAAAACTTAAGTTAATACAATTATTAAGTATGCATTTATTGTCTATGTTTTAGTTGGGATATCTAAAGAGAGCTGGGACAAATATCAGATATATCAAAGGCAATGTTGCATTGCTCAGCAAGTGCAGGACATTTGTCACAAACTGGTGATTATAGCTCCTAGAAATGCTAAATTAAAGGCTTACTGTCTTACTTGTCATGTATCTGTAACATCGTACATGGAATCCATATGGATTGTTTATTGCGATCACCCGAATCATTAACATTGTAGGGCTTTGATTTAAAATGACGTACTGTAAATGGGATAAAATGTGTTAGGGAAGATATACTCACTAGATGGCGCCAGTGACCAGATTTTGAACTGAACATTTGGAGTGCCAAAGTAGAGACCAAATAATATTTTTTTTGCTATTATTGACATTTTAAATAGTCTTGTCTAATTCATGTATTATATTTATAATAAGCAACAAAGCTTTTATTCTCTAATTTATCTACATTTTGTGGAATGATGAAATATAATTGTACGTAATTGTCATCAGTGATTGATTACCGTTTTGATAAATGATTGGGGTAGGAAATAATTATTAGATTTTTAAATCATTATTTTTTTTAAAACATGGTGGGCATATATGATGCCACCTATGTTATTTCTTGGTGGATAACAACATTTTACACCTGCCTTACTATTGTACTGCAGCGGCTTACTTTACTTAATGGAACATTCTTTCACAGCTCTCCTTTAATTTTATTTCTCTCTGTCAACCTGTAAGGAATTATAAATTGATGTTTCTGCATTATGCATTGACGTTTTGTTAGGACAATGTTCATTTGCCCAAACACTTGAGGAGACTTTCCAGTCCTCCCTAAGTTATGCATGCTATATTCAAATGAGTCACGTTGCAGATTTTCCAGTGTACATTCAGGTTCCGCCCCACTTACTCTCTTCCGGGAAAATGAATTCATCACACGCAGGTATTTGGACCTCTGTTAGTTGGATCTCTGGGAATGCTGCTAACTTTTTGTGACTTGACCAAATTTACTGTATGTTTTATTGTCATGTGCAACTTTAACACATTTTCATATTTATCTTATACAAACGCATACAAAAATGTACATGCACACTTAATTCAGCACGTGCACGTGCCAAAGAAGAGTGAGCAACTCGTTGGAGACAGCAGAGAAAATGTATTCCAGCTCTTAAAGCTAGTCAAGAAAAATAGGCCTGGTGTCAATCAAATCCCCGTGATGTAATAATGTGACCAATATATGTCTAGCGTCTTATCCCTGACTTCATTGGTATTTAAACACGGCAGAACATTGTGTGTTATTGTTGGGATAGGCAGGCCAGTTCGTGAGATCGCAAGGTTTTGTGCATGTGTAGCAGAAAAAGGCAGGAAGCACCCAGTTGTATTGTAACATAATAGTTGTTTTGAACGTAACACCATCATTTAAATGGCTAATTATAATCGGATTTAACAAAGAAATAAAATAGGACCTTCCCACCTTTCATTTTTTACTGCAGAAAAGTTTTGCCGTTGTAAATCTAAGCAGTGGTAGAATATTTGATCACGCTCTCTCAGTCTTAGTGTTCCTACGGATTTTGTTTAGCAGCCTTTTTCTCAGACTCTTCATCTATACCGTTGAAGACATTTGGCTCTAACATGTAAGAGTCTGTCATAGAACAATTAGTATGTTCATAAAACAACCCACTGGGCACACACTGGTTGAATCAACGTTGTTTCCACGTCAATTCAAGGAAATTACAGTGCCATCAAGTATTCAGACCCCTTGACTTTTGACTTATCCTCAGCAATCTATACACAATACCTCCTAATGACAAAGCTAAAAAAAGGTTTAAAAAAAATAAAATAAATACCTTATTTACATAAGTATACAGACCCTTCGCTACAACTTGATTTGGAAATGCACACAATTGTCTATACAAGGTCCCACAGTTGACAGTGGATGTCAGAGCAAAAACCAAGCCAAGAGGTCGAAGGAATTGTCCGTAGCTCAGAGAAAGGATTGTGTCGATGCACAGCTCTAGGAAGGGTACCAACAATGTTCTGCAGCATTGAAGGTCCCAAGAACACAGTGGCCTCCATAATTCTTAAATGGAAGAAGTTTGGAACAACCAAGACTCTTTCTAGAGCTGGCTGCCCGGCCAAACTGAGTAATCGGGGAGAAGGTCCTTGGTCAGGGAGGTGACCAAGAACCCCATGGTCACTCTGACAGAGCTCTAGAGTTCCTTTGTGGGTATGGAAGAACCTTCTAGAAGGACAACCATCTCTGCAGGCACCTAAATACTCTCAGACCATGAGAAAATATTATCTGGTCTGATGAAACCAAGATGAAACTCTTTGGCCTGAATGCCAAGCGTCACGTCTGAAGGAAACCTGGCACCATCCCTACGGTGAAGCATGGTGGTGGCAGCATCATACTGTGGGGGTATTTTTCAGCGGCAGGGTCTGGGAGACTAGTCAGGATTAAGGGGAAAGATCAACGGAGCAAAGTACAGAGAGATCCTTGATGAAAACCTGCTTAGGACCGCAGGCTGCGGTGAAGGTTCAACGACGCTAAGCACACATTCAAGACAATGCAGGAGTGGATTCGTGACAAGTCTCTGAATGTCCTTTAGTGGCCCAGCCAGAGCCCGGACTTGAACCCGAGGAGACCTGAAAATAGATGTGCAGCAAAGCTCTCAATCCAACCTGACAGACCTTGAGAGAATCTACAGAAAAGAATGGGAGAAACTCCCCAAATACAGGTGTGCCAAGCTTGTAGTGTCATACAGAAGAAAACTCTATGCTGTAATCGCTGCCAAAGGTGCTTCAACAAAGTACTGAGTAAAGGGTCTGAATGCTTACAGTTGAAGTCGGAAGTTTACATACACTTATGTTGGAGTCATTAAAACTAGTTTTTCAACCACTCCACACACTTCTTGTTAACAAACTATAGTTTTGGCAAGTCGGTTAGGATATCTACTTTGTGCATGACACAAGTAATTTTTCCAACAATTGTTTACAGACAGATTATTTCACTTGTAATTCACTGTATCACAATTCCAGTGGGTCAGAAGTTTACATACACTAAGTTGACTGTGCCTTTAAACAGCTTGGAAAATTCCAGAAAAGTATGTCATGGCCTAGAAGCTTCTGATAGGCTAATTGACATCATTTGAGTCAATTGGTGGTGTACCTGTGGATGTATTTCAAGCCCTACCTTTAAACTAAGTGCCTCTTTGCTTGACATCATGGGAAAAACAAAAGAAATCAGCCAAGACCTCAGAAAAAACAATGTAGACTGCCACAAGTCTGGTTCATCCTTGGGAGCAATTTCCAAACGCCTGAAGGTACCACATTCATCTGTACAAACAATAGTACGCAAGTTTAAACACCATGGGACCACACAGCCGTCATACCGCTCAGGAAAGAGACGCGTTCTGTCTCCTAGAAATGAACGTACTTTGGTGCGAAAAGTGCAAATCAGTCTTAGAACAACAGCAAAGGACATTGTGAAGATGCTGGAGGGAACAGGTACAAAAATATCTATATCTACAGTAAAATGAGTCCTATATCGACACAACCTGAAAGGCCGCTCAGCAACGAAAAAGCCACTGCTCCATAACCGCCATTAAAAAAAGCCAGACTATGGTTTGCAACTGCACATGGGGACAAAGATTGTACTTTTTTGAGAAATGTCCTCTGGTCTGATGAAGCAAAAATATAACTGTTTGGCCAAAATGACCATCGTTATGTTTGGAGGAAAAAGGGGGAGGCTTGCAAGCCGAAGAACCCCATCCCAACCGTGAAGCACGGGGGTGGCAGCATCATGTTGTGGTGGTGCTTTGCTGCAGGAGGGACTTGTGCACTTCACAAAATAGATGGCATCATGAGGAAAGAAAATTATGTGGATATATTGAAGCAACATCTCAAGACATCAATCAGGAAGTTAAAGCTTGGTCGCAAATGGGTTTTCCAAATGGACAATGACCCCAAGCATACTTCCAAAGTTGTGGAAAAATGGCTTAAGGACAACAAAGTCAAGGTATTGGAGTGGCCATCACAAAGCCCTGACCTCAATCCTATAGAAAATCTGTTGGCATAACTGAAATAGTGTGTGCGAGCAAGGAGGCCTACAAACCTGACTCAGTTACACCAGCTCTGTCAGGAGGAATGGGCCAAAATTCACCCAACTTATTGTCTGGAAGGCTACTCAAAACGTTTGACCCAAATTAAAAAAATTTAAAGGCAATGCTACCAAATACTAATTCACTGTATGCAAATTTCTGACCCACTGGGAATGTGATTTTAAGAAATAAAAGCTGAAATAAATCATTCTCTCTACTTTTATTCTGACATTTCACATTCTTTAAATAAAGTGGTAATCCTATACTTGAAAGATTTTGAGTTTTAATGACTTCATAATTCACAACCAAAATTGATATCAGTAAAACACTATAACTAATTCATAGGTCTACCCTTAATTGTTACTCTCCTCCCTCCTCATGAGGGTGAGACATTACAAAATATCTTCAAGATATCTTCAAGATATGTTCAAGATATTTTGGTGAGAGAATTACAAGGCTCAAGTTAATGTTTCTTAAACTTACAGAAGGCAGAATATTTTCTCCTAAACTAAATATAAGTATTGACATTAGTTGCCAGAGGTCTTTACTTCAATATCATTGTGTTTTGATGTATTTCTAATACCCTTTACAAAATACCCTTTAATACCCTCTAATACCATCTTTCTGGTAAATGTTGTCTTAAGACACATTTTCCACCTGTTTGATCAGAAATCAAAGCCTTTCCGTATTCCTAATATTTAGGATGGAAAATGGTGGGGGAAATGATATACAGTGCCTTCAGAAAGTATTCACACCCCTTTACTTTTTCCACATGTTGTTGTGTAAAGCCAGAATTTAAAATTTTTATTGTGTCATTGATCTACCCCATAATGTCAAAGTGGGATTTTGTAGAACATTTTAGAAATGAATAAAAAATTACAATCTAAAAATGTCTTGAGTCAGTAAGTATTCAACCCCTTTGTTATGGCAAGTCTAAATAAGTTCAGTAGTAAAAATGTGCCTAATAAAACACAAGTTGTTTGGACTCATTCCGTGTTCAATAATAATGATTCATATGATTTTTGAATCACTACCCCATCTCTGTACCCCTCACATGCAATTATCTTTAAGGTCCCTCAATTGAGTAGTGAATTTGAAGCACAGATTCAACAACAAAGTTTTCAAATGCCTCGTAAAGAAGGGCACCGATTGGTAGATGGTTAAAAAAAATAGCAGACATTGACTATCCCTCTGAGCATGGTGAAGTTATAGATTAGGCTTTGGATGGTGTATCAGTGGGGAAGGAAACTGCTCAGGGATTTCACCATGAGGTCAATGGCGACTTTAAAACAGAGTTTAACGGCTGTGACAGGAGAAAACTGAGGATGGATCAACAACATTGTAGTTACTCCACAATACTAACCTAAATGACAGAGTGAAAAGAAGGAAGCCTGTACAGAATAAAAACATTCAAAAACATGCATCCTGTTTACAACAAGGCACTAAAGTAAGGCTGCAAAAAAATGTGGCAAAGCAATTCACTTCTTGTCCTGAATACAAAGTGTCATGTTTGGGGCAAATCCAATGCAACACATTACTGAGTACCACTCCATATTTTCAAGCATAGTGGTGGCTGCATCATGGGCATACTTGTTATTTTTAAGGACTGGGGAGTTTTTCAGGATAAATAAGAAACGGAATAGAGCAAAGCACACGCAAAATCCTAGAGTAAAACCTGGTTCAGTCTTCTTTCCAACAGGTACTGCGAGACAAATGCACCTTTCAGCAGGACAATAAAACACATGGCCAAATTTACACTGGAGTTGCTTACCAAGACGACATTGAATGTCCCTGATTGGCCTACTTACAGTTTTGACTTAAATCAACCTGAAAATCTATGGCAAGACTTGAAAATTGCTTTCTAGAAATTAATAACAACCAACTTGACAGAGCTTGAATAATTTTCTAAAGAACAATGTGTAAATGTTGTACAATTCAATTAGAGAGACTTACCCAGAAAGACTCACAGCTGTAATCGCTGCCAAAGGTGATTCTAACATGTATTGTCTCAGGGGGATGAATGCTTATCTAATCAAGATATATTAGTGTTTTATTTTAATGTAATTTTTTAAGTACATTTTAACATTTTTCTTCCACTTTGGCATTACCGAGTATCTTGTGTAGATCGTTGCCGTGAAATGACAATTAAATACATTTTAACACAACAAAATGTGGAAAAAGTAAATGTGTGAATACTTTCTGAAAGCACTGCATGCTCCTAAGAACTTTTACATGTTGGAGCTCATGGGTCCTTTTACATGGAAATGCCCTAGACAAAAACACATGTGTGACCACCAACCAACAATTTCAACAATGCAAATTCATTACTTTGTATTGACTTCCCATTAAATCACTTTTCTGGAATAAAAAATAGATTTTGGAAATTCATTGTAATTATGTCTGATACAGTATCAGTTGGTTATAATGAACTATTCAAGAATTCCCTGATTCAATGTCAGGCAGGTCACCCATGATACAAGTCAGTATTCGACTTCAATCCATGTCTGAGGTCGTTGGGAGATGACATGGAAACTGGCCACTAGCGGCAACAGTGCGCGCTGAGCACGGTGGATGGGGGTAAGCATCTGCCTCTAGTTCGCAGGGTTGCATGTTCAAATCAAGCGCTAGAAAGTTGTTATTGATATTTTTGTTTTAAAACCTCTCTGGGATAGGGTCTAGTTTCCTGAATTTCCACTTGACTGATGTGCCCAAAGTAAACTGCCTGTTACTCAGGCAGGATATGCATAGAATTGGTAGCATTGGATAGAAAACACCTTGAAGTTTCTAAAATAATGTCTGAGACTATAACAGAAATGATATGGCAGGTGAAAATCCAAAGAAAATCCAACCGGACATTTTTTTGAATATTTGTTTTTTGAGCTCCCAGGCTCTTATGATGGGTTCCTTTTGTTTCTATGTAAATCTGTCTCCCAGATCGCAATTCCTATGGCTTCCACTAGATGTCAACAGTCTTTATTCAAGGTTTCAGGCTTGTTTTTTGAAAAATGAACAAGTATTTGGAGTTTTTGTGAGAAGAGCGCCGAAACAATATCAGTCTTTTGGCACGCACTTACTAATTTTCCTTTCCTATTGAACATACTACTTTCTGTATGAAATATTATAGTTTATTTACATTTTAGAGTACCTGTGGATTAAATAGAAATGTTGTTTGACTTGTTTGGACGAAGTTTAGTGGTAGCTTTTTGGACTCCTTTGTCTGCATGTTGAACAAGTGGATTACTGAAATCGATGGCGCCAACTAAACGGACCTTTTGGGATATAAAGAAGGATTTTATCTAACAAAACGACCGTTCATGTTGTAGCTGGGATCCTTGGGATTGCAAACAGAGGAAGATCTTCAAAAGTAAGGGATTTATTTCATCGCTATTTGTGATTTTATGAAGCCTGTGCTGGTTGAAAAAATATGTTGATGTGGGGCGCCGTCCACAGACAATCATGGTATGCTTTCGCCGTAAAGCCTTTTTGAAGTCGGACGACACAGTTGGATTAACAAGAATTTAAGCTTTTAAATGATATAAGACTTGTATGTTCATGAATGTTTAATATTACAATTATTTATTTGAATTGCGCGCCCTCCAATTTCACCGCTAGCGGGACGCCTATCCCAAACATAAATCCTTACCTTAACCATTCAGAGTTAATGCCTAAACTTAACCTTGGAACGATACAGAGAATTAACCAACAGTTAAAAAATGTGACGTTTGAGAAACACGGACGAACGTCTAATTCTGACTCGAGACTATGAGAGCTTGTTGTTCAATGTCTCAGGCTTACAGTAAACAGTGGAGTGGAGATGGGATATCGCTCGACTGCGGTCAGTACAATAATGACCAGAGTTGTGTGTTTCTGTCTCTGTCTGTCTGTCTGCGAGCATGGGTGGACATTTATGAGTGTGTGAGCGGGAGTGAACGTGTGAGTGAGTGAGTGAGTACTGATTTAAACCGCATGCGGCCCCGTAAAGACCATATTACCACAGGGTTCCGGTTTCACTGCACCTTGTGTGAGACAAGTGTATCTTTCACAATCATCGAAAGGAAGGATTTAGTGTAAATGCTCTCCATTTGGCAGCGCTCTCTCATTTCTCAGCGCAGAGGAACTCAAATAAACTCCAATTACCCAGAAGGACCAGGCGAACTGTTCAAATAGAGCGTCTTTCAATTCCTTTCAGGACAGTTTAAGTCACAGAACATGACAGGGAATTGACTACAATATGACACCCATAACTGAAACAGGTAAAACTTGTATTTCTTTACAGCCCAGCATAAAGCGTATGCGTACAATTGTTACGCTGAAGCCTAGAGTATGAAAAACAGAAGACAGAGAAAAATACAATTCTCATCATAATAATTGAAGTGTACTTGGACTATAGGACAACTGTATGATGATACACAGGGACAAATAATAACTGTTAAATTGATTCACAGAGAGGGAAGTATAATTTAACTGTTCGCACAAATTAGTTTGGTATAAAGATTTGTTACTGAATAAGAAAAGATCCAAATGCAGGAACCGTTGGAAAGATGAACATGCAAATAGCTCTAATAACCTTTCCAAAGGCTATTGCGTTTGGATTTTAATCTTACTTAACGCTATGTGCCTCATCTGTTAGTGCAGTAATTTGTTACTTTTCTTTGTACTAGCTCAAGGCACTGTGATATACTTTATAATGCATTAAATGTACAAAAGCCATATTTACGTAAAAAAAAAAAAAAATCTTTATCATTTATCAACATGTTTTTCAATATTTAATTGTGTTTTTAGTTACTGTACCAATGACTAAAACAAAGACCCTTAAAGGCATACAATATTAAGATATGAAAACCAGTCTTGCAGTGTAATATTCTATTCATAGCTTAATGCACAGTGGGGCTGTATAACCCCCTTGAGAATAAACCTACTATGTTTTTGCAACCAGTCTCATATCTAACTACAGTACTACATTACTCTGTCTGAATACAGAATAGTTCAAAACAATGGGACACAGTGCATGGAAGAAACCGTCTACTCTTCCATGATATGTCGGGTGTGTCGTGTGAATAATGGTCTGGATCAGTGTCAATATTATTCCCTCTTATTGGGGCCTTGATTTGTTTTAGTGGGAACCCTCATAATTCAAATCCTCCCTGACAATACCGTACCACTACTCCTTGAATAGTGTTTGAGTTGAGAAGTTTGGAAATGACCACCAAAAGAGGAAAACACAGACTTCAAACTTTTTTCCAACTTTTTTCCAAAAAAGAGGACGCAAAGTCCCTGGATGGTCCACCTATGAACAATACACGTGGAAGTCTGATACAATATGGATGGCCTTCGCTATCTCCTGGCGACCTCCGTTAGGTCCCTCGCATGTTTTATCAACTATTCATGAAGCGTGTCCCCTGTCCCTCGGCCACCTCCCTGAGATCCCATAATGCATGTTTAATGTTCTGCGGAGGGAGGTCGGAGACCAGACTGAGACTGAATCAGCAGGAAGAGTGAAGGATGATGGGAGAAATGGGCAGTATAGTCACTCCTGGGGAAAGACCTGCTTAGAATACGCTATTTAGCGCAAATTTCTAATCATATGCCATTTTTTTTCCTGATTTAGCTTGAGCACTTTCCCTTACCGCAAACCACATGCTCCCTGAATCTTCATATTCCCTTATATTGCACCCTGAGGAACCCACGTTTGGTGCTCCACCACTTTCTGTTCGCACTTTCCCTCTCCTGTTGTTTGTTATTTATCACCGTTGCTACGGTCACCTCCTTTCTTCTTCTCTCTTCCCCTCCCACCTCTTCAGCTCTCTCTTTCACCTGTGCTTCACTTAACTCGGTCGTTTGTCAATGTTGGTGATGTACGCCACCTCCCTTCCTCCCTCCCTCCCCTGTATCGTTCTCTCTTTCCTCCCCCTCCCTGGGTTCTCTCCCTTCCCCTCTCTCATTAACACCCTGCCCTGATAGATGTAGAGGGGAGCCCGCCGCTCGCCAGGTCTCCCACCTCTCGCCCCTGCCGGCTCCACCCAGGAACCCCTCACCTCACAGAGGTGCCCTGTCCGAATTCCCCCCAGGCCCATGCCATCTGCCAACCCTTCCCTCCAGCGCTGGGGCCTGGTGACTGATGACTCTCACCACAGCTGGGGAGAGGAGGTGACGAGAGGTGATGCTGCTGAGGTATAGCTGAAAGACTGGAGCAGGGAGCTATTGCTCAACGTGGATGTGAGTAGTGGTTAAAGAGTGACAGGGCATGGCCTGTGAAAATCTGTATTCTTCCTGTACGTTGGCCTACACGATTTTATAACTACATTACAACTACTAATATTACCACTACTTCTACTACTACTAATGATAATATTGGTAGTAATGATAAGCCAAAATATGTTATATTCACCGCCATATCACAATTCTCTGTTCCGACTAATTACTGCATGATTGTATGCTTGGCATGGAAATTATAATTAACAAACCATGTTGGTGCCAACCTAAGCAGGCAATATGCTGTTTACTTAAACCCCTATCTGCACCGAAAAACAACACACACAAGTAGATATTTCTGGTTCAGAGAGGAATTTGAGTGTCCCTGGAGAGGGTGACAGCGAGCCGGCTTGTTTTATCACAATAGCAGTGCACCCTTCTCTTTTCAGATGTGTTGGCGGCTATAGCGTCCCAGGGAGACGGGCCACTTTGTGGTGTGGACAAGAGGAAATATGGGTGAGCGAGCCAAGAGAGGAGACCCATTGGGGGGTGACGTGAGAGTGCAACGCGGAGGCACTGTCGTAAATGGGAACATATATACACACACAGACAGACAGACAGACAGACAGACAGACAAACTACACATACATACACTATGTATGTGTTTTTTAATGATGTCAAGTGTGTTGTGACCCATGTAAAATGCACATTAAATAAAGTCTGACTTGATGCACACACACACACACACACACACACACACACACACACACACACACACACACACTGGTGCGATATAAGAATGCATTCCAAAATGCACCCACATTTGTGGATACATTCTGGAGAGCGTCGAGCCAACCACAATTGTCTCACAAAAACGTTGTTTCTTGCTCAGTATAATTCAGGATCTTGTTGAAGTGACCTTAAAAATGCAGATTGTGTGTGATTCTTTCCCTTTGTTATTTATTGTGTGGGCAGTGAGTCGCTACCTGCTTATTTACACCAGATTGCTTCTCCAGATGTTTTTTGGGAGAAGAAATCCCCAGCCCCTCCTCGGTAGCCCCCGCCCTCTCCATCTTCCTTTGTCCAGATGGGAGTCATTTTTTATAAGGCTCCATAATCCTTTTCTTTCCAGGCCTATTTTCCATCGCATTGTGATAGGAAACTTATGATATGAAGAGGAATAAAGTTTGAGCTTACGTTCTGGTCCTGTCAATGGGAAGCTATCACTTCCTGTTGTCGTTACTCGATGCCCCTGTCTTGTTGTCAGGTTAACAGTGAGAATTTTTGACATTTATGCTGACACTGAAGTAGTGACCTGGGGTCTTTTACGTGAGAATGCGATTAGAATTGTATTAGAATGAATCCTTAAGTTTCGAATGACTGTAGCCCCACCTCTGACCCTAATTCTAACCTCTATGGGACCAAGGGAGAATGATGTTTGGAACATTTTAGCAAATTATATTTCACATCAATTCTCTTTTTACAATAGTGTGACCTATTTTGACATCATATACATTATATGAATTGCTTATCATGGTAGAAAAATGTGTGTCAGTGGGTTTTCTGACTTGATTCGTGAAAACATCCAAAAAACTATTACTGCCAACTGAACAAATTCTTACTTTGATACAAAATTTGAGCTAAGAGCATAAGAATAACTTGAAAAATATTTGTATAACAATCACAAAGCTTTCACGATACAGCGCAATGAAAAAACTTTCTCCTCTGTCTAGCGGGATTTCCTCATGAGACGAGAACTGAAAACGGAAAAAAGTCGAATGTGTTTTGTTGTGTTACTTCGTACATCTCCATTCACTGAGGGTGGGGGGTGTGGGGGAAATGGCAGATTGATGAAAAGCCAAAATGGTCCCATGATGACACATTCTCCACTCCACAATATTAAAAACTCCCACACGTTTTTAGGAAGCAAAATTGTCCTTGCTGGGATGTACTGTATGCTCGTTAATGAGCCGCATATGTTTCATTTTGATATATGGGCCTCTCGACAGAAGTCATATCATCCCAGAACTAGAGATGGGTTGCACTTGTGCCTACAAGTCCCATTGATGGCTGGTGAAGGACGTCTTGATGATTACTGTGGGGAGGCTTTCAACTAAGAACTTCAAAGTGAATTGTATTGCTTCCAAATAAAAGTTGGCTTTCTAGTACTGCATGGGGGAGAAAAAAATACAGGAAATACTGTTACAATACTTTTTCATACAACCTGTTACTCTTAACAACCCCCCCCCCCCCCCCCCCCCCCACACACACACACACACACACACTGGCATGACATCATATCCTCTTCCCATCACTTTGAAGCGCCTTTCTCACATTGTTCAACCCAACGTTGTTCCCCTGGAAAGGCAGGTGCTTATAAATATCCAGCCGTAGAGATATCTCTTGGATGTCTAGTTTAATGCTATTCATCATCCCTATATTGGAGCCATCTCGTTTATGATTGGTCGGAGAGACTCATTTATCTTGTCTGTATGGTTTGGTTCTCGGTACAGGAACTATTCTCAGACAAGTGGTGTAATCCAAGGCAGTCTCTTGCCATAACATATTCTCCAAAATAATATGAAACAGTTTGACAATGATGACCTGGTGATTAGTTTTGTATTCAGAGGTTTAGTGTGAACGAAACAATAAACATTACGTAAAGTCGTAAAAGGTAAGTAACCACACTGGAGCAGACCCACATGACCAAACTCATTTTCTGAAACACTTCAAACTCACTCCCATGGCTAGAGTGGAGTAGAACCGCATGTCCAAATGAATTTAGCCCTAAAACTTCTTCTGTTCATATTGCATCCATTAGAATCCTCCTAGGGGTTGGCATGGTCTGCAGTGATTCTCAACGCTTCCCACGTTCGCTGCATTCATCTAGAATCTATTAAACTAGAGCAGCACAGCCGTTCCATATCAGGGACTACCGGCGAGGTGGCAGAGGCGTTGGGGTTCGGACCCGTGGCCAGCAGCAAAACGCTCCTAGGCCATATTGATGCCATATGTAGCAGAGCCGCTGGAAAAGCGAGGCAGCTTGTGTCATTTCCTTCACTTAACCCAGGCTGGGAAAGCAGTTTTCTCAGGGCACCTCTTTAAGATCCACTTCCCACTTCCTCCATCTGTAAACGCACATTCGACCCCAGCAGCACCCCTCCCCGAAGGTCTGGGAGTCGACCGCAAACCTCCCCTCCCCACACACAGTTTATATAGCACACCCACGTTGAAATCACATTACAATACGCGGTTTACTCTCAACGTGCTCTACTTTGCAAGGGGGACGTGGGTAATTAGAACGGACTAGTTTACAGAGAAGGCGACAATGCATGGATTTGGAAACATCAATTTGAACATGTGGGGAGCACACGACTGAAACTTAAACTTATTGTCATGGGCAAACCACTTACTTGGTAGTCTCTGCAGATAACCTTTTCTTGTGAGAGTGCAACATTTAATGGACCTCTTACTTCTGTCTTGTGGAGATTCCTTTTTTTCAAACTTGAGAAATTAAAATACACAGACACTAATGCTCGTTGTAGCACCTTTAATAAGTGGGAATGATTTGATCTGCATCTTTTTCTGGTTGTGTACTTATACCCGCACACGTAGTATACATGTACAAGTGACACACTTCAAGTAAAGTATCGAGAATTACGACAGGGCTCTCTGATGCACATAAGAGGGTGTTGACAAATGATTAAAGTGGAGGAGAGATTGACTTCATCACTACTTGTATTTATGAATGTTGATTGCACCGAGCTGCCTGTCTAAACTACTGGCACACAGCTCGGACACCCATGCATACCCCACAAGAAATGCCACAAGAGGTCTCGTCCCAGTCCACAAGTCCAGAACAGACTATGGGAGGCGCACAGTACTACATAGAGCCATAGCTACATGGAACTTGATTCCACATCAAGTAACTCATGCAAATAGTATAATTATATTTAAAAACCAGATAAATAAACACCCTATGGAACAGCGGGTACTGTGAAGCAACACAAACATGCATACATGGCACAGACACATGCATGCATACACACACACACACACGATAGCATACGCACTATATACACACTATATACACACTATACACATGGATTTTGTACTGTAGATATGTGGTAGTGGGGGAGTAGGGGCCTGAGGGCACACAGTGTGTTGGAAAATCTGTGAATGTATTGTAATATCTTTAAAATTGTATAAACTAACTTCATTTTGCTGGACCCCAGGAAGAGTAGGTGCTGCCTTACAAAGAATATGCTAACAATAACAGTATCTTAGACTCACATCACAAGGGGGTCTCCAAGACTGACTGAAAGAGGGTCTGAGAATCTGGCGTTAGGTCACCGAGCAAGTCTTCGTCATGCTCTTCAATCCTCATCTACTTTTAGGTGCCAATTAGACACTGGAATTGTCTTAGAAATGGAAAAGAATCTATTATTGTATTGCCTTGGCAGTGTGAGGGGACTTTAGGACTCATCTTCCACAAGTGGGAAAATGCCACAGTTTTGTAGATCTTGCAGGTAATTTTGTTGTTCAGAACCTTGGAGAGCTCTGAAAATAGCGGATGTCGGTAGCGATAAGATTACCAAGGGTAATAGGGTATATCAAAGACAATGTTGTTAAATAAGGACGACTGCTTGGATATTTAATGTGGTGATTGTGAAGCTGCTAAAAACAGGAAGGACATTCCAAGTGCAGTGACATTCATATGATAATACGAACCATATTTCAACATACTATATCTGTCAAATATAACGCTATACATCGCCATACTATATATGAATATAATCCAGATATTCAATTGATTAAGGAATAAGCCTATGGGATTATCATGAAGGTGGAATAGCAGGAAAACTCCTCGTAGATCATTATGGATTCAATGACAATAAGATAACATCTGATGCTGACCTCCACCCAAGCTGTTTTCCACATGATCCCACACTGCTGAGAGTACGTGGTTATTGATATATGAATTCTCTGTTGTCTGTAACTGAGCCCATCCTCCAGCTGCAGCCACTTATGATGTCATTTACTCGGTACTCTATCTGTTTCTTGGTCACAGATCAGCCTGACACGCTTACCTCGACTGCAGTATGCTTCCTTCCCCGGCCCGAGAGCTCCTATCTGCAAGCCGCTGTGACAGATCCATGGGTGGACTATGGTCAACGTACACTTCTGAGGACCTAAAGGGTTGCAAACGTTTTGTGGTGAGTTTTGAGCCATGGTATAGAACATGTGGTAGTCATTCACTTTTGTGTAAAGTACAAGACACATGTTTATTTTTCCCGCTGAGAATTGTGGAAGTATTGAAGATGGACACTGAGTGTACAAAACATTAGGAACACCTGCTCTTCCCATGACATTCCCTGACTTGGGGAATCCAGGTGAAAGCTATGATCCCTTATTGATGTCGCTTGTTAAATCCACGTCAATCTGTGTAGATGAAGGGGAGGAGAACGGTTAAAGAAGGATTTTAAGGCCTTGAGACAAGTGAGACGTGGATTGTGTGTGCACGCCATTCAGAGGGTGAATGGGCAAGACAAAATAATGCAATTCATGCCCAGAGGCCCTGTAAACAATATTCCCCAAATAGATTGGGTGGGAATAGTAAATAACTCCAAAGTAAGGTGCAGCTTTGTGAATTTGCTAGAGCGCAAGTCTTACATTATCATTTGGAGTGAATTCACTAAACCTGTCCCGTGTCACTGCCTTTGTCTAAGTCCTCCTGGGTCACAATGCTAGCTGGTACTTGGCACTCATTGTCGTACAGAGGTTTGGCTTCCCTGTTAGCGCCAGTGGACGGTTGAGCACATCCTCTCGATACAGATTGAATGACGCAGTGCAACTTGGCTTTACCTGTCAGATGTCATCAACAGACACAGTTAACATCACAGCACTTCAACAGATTGAATTCACACCCAGTTTGAGGCGCAAGAGCTGCCACATCGAACACATTCTTCAAGCAGATTGATAAGAACAATGCTCATGCTCCAAGTTCGTCACTGTTGGTGCATGCTTATATTTAAAAGTGCAAGTAGTCATAGACGTAATGTGACATACCAACCCAAGCGTTTATGAATGTTTATGGGGTCCGTAACGTGTCATGCATGATCGTTTTGTTTTCCGGACCACCCTTTTGTTAGGAACTCTTCTAGGACTTCCTGTGGAGACCACAACAACAAGAGGAGAGAGGAGATTCTTCCGCCCACCTTAACACAGGAACAAGGCTTGGCCAGGATCCCCATGTACTCCCTCGCTGCATCCTGGAGAAAAGGAGCGGGGGGCCTCCTGTTTCCTGTGGCCAGTTGTGTTCGCCCCGTTCCCCTCCAGTGCACATTGGATGTAACAAATCCAGAGGACAAAATAAGTCCATTACTTTTTAAAAGCTGGTCTTAAGTGAGACAGTGATGCACGCTGACAGGGCCTGCTAATTGGAGTAAATTAATTTACCTCGGGCGCCGTGTTCGCACAAAGTACCGCGCTCCGCGTGAATAAGTGATGATAGGCAGGGCCCGTATAAGCCCCGACTTTTTAAATCATTTAACAGCGCAATCTGCTAATTAGCAGAGAGAAAGCCAGCTTTCAGCTACAATTAAGACAGGCCTCTGTCAGTCAGGGGAGTGGAGCCGGAGAGGCTCTCATTTATTCATTCTCCAAGCAGATGCTGAGTGCAATGGGGGTTTGGATGGAGGGATCGAGGGAGGGAGAAAGCAGAGGGATTTGAGGGATGGAAGGGAGAGGGGGAAGAGAGGGATCTGGTGGTTGGTAGGTGGTGGGTGGTTGAAGAAGCCCCCCCACCCCGCCCCCATCTTTTCCTCTTTTTTTCATTGGGCCCCTGAGGGGGAAGGGGCAACCAGGGGCCCAACAAAACATATGCAAAACAAAAGGCTTGTAATAATAACAGGATGAGGGATGAAAAAGGCGTCGCTAGGTGTAGGAGTAGCCTACTTGTGAGCTGGATTTAGTGCTGAATTCCATGTAACACACTTAGTTAGTTCTAAACACTTGTATGGCCCCAGGACAACACTCCTGGTCCTAACATGACTCCCACATGAGCCTCCTCCAGCTTCTCGCCAGCTGACTGTGAAAAGTGGATCAACCTTTAAACTTGATATCGTTTGACCACTCAACCGACCTGATCCTGCTTTGTAAATTAGCTTTTTCTAGCACGTGTGGCTCACGACTATAAACCTCACTACAATTGTAAACATTCCATTCTCTATGGTATTGGCTCTCAGCTAAAATGGACATGAACTTGGACAACACTCCGATGTTTGGATTGGATCTGGGCGTAGGCCTTTTGGCTTTCTGTTTCTCCCATGGACAAATAAAAAAAAACGTCTGTTACAGTCTGCTGATGTCATTAATTACGTATAATTATGTGAATTCTACTGCTGTCTGTTCATGTGAATGGACGATGGTTCCCAGCTACAGGCATGAAGCACTACACTCTTGGAAAAAATGGTTGCAAAAGGGTTCTTCGGCTGTCCTCATGGGAGAACTCTTTTTTTTCCAAGGTAGAACCCTTTTGGATTCTATGTAGAACCCTCTGTGGAAACATTTCTACATGGAACCAAAAAGGGTTCTTCAAAGGGTTCTCCTATGTGTTTTTAGTTACAGGTTTGAAACGAGACGATATTCCCAATCTGATGACAAATTGCTGTCCCTCAGACTCAGAGAAGACAGATAAAACACCAAAGTGAAACTATTACTCTCTGGTGTAAAATTCTAACAATAATTATCTGGAATAACATTTAACTTTTGACATTCACATAACCTGTCTGGCAAGGCTCACTTTGATGCACTTACAGTGTGTCTGGCACTTAGTTCCTTACACTTAATCAGAAAGTGCTTTGCATAGCTTTCACAACATAGTCATACTTTCAAACTAGCCAGATTTCTGAAACTATGAAATAATTTACAAGGAGTTAGAATGATATCAAGCCATCTAGGCTAAGGAAGTGTTACCCAGTTAAAAAAAAAAATGGCATACAGAGAGCTGTGGCCGTGTAGTTAGATTGGGAAAATAGTTCCAAACCTGTACAAATGAATTATTTTCGAATAATCCGACTAAGAAAGCACTTCGTGTTTCTCGAAGTTTCAATTCATTCCAGAATCAGTGATAGGCCTTAAGGCTACTGCTCAGCATTTCTCTGTGACAGATACAGCTCAGTCACTCCCCATGGTAGAATGACAAAGTGACGGGCTACAGTGGAGAATAGCATAATGCCACACATGCTGCCCGATGGATCACTGAATGGGTTCATCAGTACTCCACCAGGCAACCACTCATTTTCATTATGACACACAGATCTGTCGCATTGATGCTAGGCGATTCACAAAGCCTTTCTCTTCCCCCGGGCAATTTATTCAAGGTCAGGCCCATGAGTGCTGCTCCATACATTCAAGTCGTCACATTATGGCCTGCGAGCTCCTCAGACTTGGAAATCATTATCTACCGTCGAATAATGAATATGTTAAAACAGAGGCCTGTTGGATTTATGACCAACACAATGCTTTGAATGTATGTATGCGAGGTGTTGTTTATGCAAACTTTGTTGACCGCTGTTTATTTATCGGCTCTACCCGACTTGTGTTTCCTGGACGGTTCTCACTTGCTGTTGGCTCGCTGTGGCAGTCCCCCCCCCCCCCCCTTGCTTCCTGCAGAGCTAAAGTATTTCACTTTGATCTAAAAGTCTTTGCAGCCTCATTGACTGTAATGAGATCTGGAGAATCCATAAAGACTGCGGGGATTTGACGGGGAGCCGAAAAAGTCCAGGCTGGGAATCGGCAGCATTTCACGGGCGCAAACAAAATAGAAAAAAAAGAGACGATCTCAGATGGCTTGGCAAGCGCTTTGCCTTACCCTCCTCCGCGCTAGATCCGAACATTAATTTCCCCAACGTCTGGAATTCCAGGGTAGAGCGGGGAATTGCGGGAGAGGGGGATTGGCACGGAGGCTTCTGGATGTTTCTGTTCGCGACGTGGCGGCCCTGAAGTAGGCGGCGTCCCCAGATGAGAGCCAGTGTTTCTGTAATCTGGCCCCCTGACTACCACTCTGCCGTCCAGTCCATTAATCAGTCACTCAAGGTCTCCATTCCACCAAGGCCTCCTATCAAACCCAAGAGCTGAGGGTGTCTGATATGTCCAAGTACTCTCTAGGTCAAGGAGACCACCGCAATGTCACCACACTGAAGTAACCAAGGTTTTCCTCTGCTGAAACCCAGATTTCAGTATGTACATTTTGTTGTACGATTATTAAACAGACTGGAGCACGATACTGATTGAATATGTGTTTCTGTATTGAACCTAGGAAATGTAAGGTGGGTTTGCGAAAGTTTCAAGAAGCAATCTATACTGTATGTACTCTGCTTGAGTTCCTGGCAACATTTTGAGTTGCATTATGGGTATGTCCAACTGTATTAGAACAAGGGTTAGGAACGGCAATTAAAGCCATTTGCACCTCTCACTTAGTTTTAATGTAAGCAATTTTATCATACCAAATTGGTATAATCATGTTAATTTGAGAAATTACTGGGAATATTCCTGACAATGGCAGTTTGTTGACTCATTTAATTTAGCTTGAATATTTTGTTGGCTTTGAGACACAGTTTCAACAAAACCCAGCGGGCAATACTGGTTGCCATGACGTCATTAGAACCAGATTCCCACTAGTTCTGTCTGCTTTGCCCACTGGGAAGGTAGCCTACACGCTAAACATCCAAACCTTGCCAAATAACATTTCTTTACAGTTGAATTAATATTGCTGGCAAAATGATAGATTTATCTGAAATATCGACCATTTATTTGTTGTTATTTTTGTCGTTGTAGACTTGTTACAAGTGTATAAAGAGTAATGGATGGTTGTATATTCAACCACAACTGCAGAGCTTTAAAAGCATTGCCACTGTGATCACACTGGGTTGCTTAGCCTTAGTGCAGACTTCACTCCCTAAATGTTTCTGCTTTTAACAACACAGAATTAACTCCTCAGGTGCCAGAGTGCTCTCGCAAAGCCTTTTTCAATTTCATGCCAATATATCCCATTTATTACTAACGAGCATGTAAATAATCTGGGAGGCGCATTCCATAGCTAATGCCGACCCTTGGTCACAGGCTCAATTATTTTGATTGTATTTGCTCTTCGGGCTCCCTGTTGAGGCTCATGACCCGACCTTGAGAGAGACGACCGGAATCCGATCAGCATAAGTTAAGACTTCCCGCCCCGCCGCCTCTTCTCTCAACCTGTGTAAGACTTTGTGACCTTGACCTGTGATCTTCTCTTCCTCTTTCTCTCTATTTTCCCCTTTGCTTTCTCCCATGTAAATGCACCTGCTGGACTGACCACCTAGATGTCTACCTGGTTGTAGTACCGTTTCGTCAGAGTGTGGCGTGAACAAGGTGACATCACCAGGCGTCTGCGAGTGACACCTTTTGGTTTGTGTATATGACAAATAAAGGGGTCCCTTAATTAAAGTATGGGAGGAAAGGTCATTACAGGGGAACAGATGGGGCCTTGGCTTGCATTGAAAACCCACCGTATTGTCCCTGCCCCACACTGTCCCCCCCCCAAAAAATGCTCCCAATTTTCCTTATAGGCATTGCATATTAAGTTTAATTTTCCACAGCTGTAAGCTAATGGTAAACTCTCTTTGTAAATGGTCCAATGTAAATGGTCTTTAACATCAGCCAACATGGTCATTTTGAACCTTTTTAGCGTCAATGGAGGCGCATGTGATACACATGTAGTCATGTGACGATATGATTAAGAAACTGGGCGGCTGGTGAATGAGGTCACAAGTATACATCCCTGGTGGGTCTCACTGTTGTTGTGCCCTGGAGCTAGACACTTGTCCTGAATTGCCTTGGTGAAACAATGTGCTCTTGTAAAGGATGCTGCGGTGCTGCTGTGCTTCTCCAGGACGCCCTAGGATAATACTACTGTATGCAGTGAATACTCAAGGCAAGATGGGAGACAAAGACTCCAGGTCCGACTGTATATCTAAGTCTTATGGACCCTCGCTCCTCTTGCTCGCACTCAATGAGAGCGTTGTGTGTTTGTTTCTCTCCTCCCGTGGACATGAGAGGGCCCAGTTCTGTCTCTCAGCATCGTGCTCACTCTTCTCCTCCTACACTCCTGCCTTCAACATCCATCTTTAATGTGAAAACCGCAGGAAGAACAATGGCCCGTCCCCCGGCGGGGGGGCCTGCTCGCTAATAATTAGCCAGGGGTCATCATTTTTTGATAAAGCCGAGAGAGAAAAAGAGAGAGGGAGCGATGGAGGAAAAGAGAGACGGCTCTCATTTGCATAGCGGCGCAACATGGAGATGTACCCTTCCTACAAGCGCAGGTCAGGCCGTCGCAGGGATTGTTCGGCGGTAATTATCCCGATTTCCCCATCGCATCGTCTGAAATATTGAACATCGCAGGGGCCAAGGAAGACGAGAGAGCCTGTATGCAAATGGACGGCTCGCGTCGGAGCCGGGGCTGGAGCTGGCGGTAAATCCCTGCCTACCGACACCATGAAGCGCTTTATGGTGCTCACGGAGAGCCGGGGAGGCGTTTGTTTGTTTGCAGAGAGGTGAGCCTCTGTAGACAAAACACTGTGCTGTAGAGTGTGAAGGCAAGGCCCCTGGGCAGACACATCACGCCTCCGTTCAACCACTCCCCCGTTTGGTATGATCCGAACATAATGTGAATGAGGTAGAGTTGCCAGAAAGCTACAAGCACCACGTGCAACTCTTCTCGGTGTGAGCTGAATGCCATGAACCATGCATAGCGAAAGTAAAGAAGATAAAGAGTCAATTAATTTGAAGTTTGCTATTCATCATCTAATCAAGGTGAGATCGGGCTTGATTTGATTAGGTTGAGTAGTGGGGCAATAAACAACCAGAGGGCTCCATTGGCAGGGAGGCAGAAATCTGATCTGAATCTATCACAATGTCCCTGTGGGTCAACCCACATCTTAAATACGTCATCCTCCCAGCTTTGACTCACGGCCGGCTCAACCTACGTTTGGGTGGAAGTGTGATGGGCCTTTGCGTCATTGGCATCACACGACAGAGGGATGTGTACACGGGTCAGTGGTATACTTTATACACAGATACGTACTGTTCTCCCCAATGACTTAACACCCAGTGTCTCTGTCCCCAGACTATCATCCACATCTTTAAGACAAAGGCTGAACACTCAGGTAAGAGAGAAGAGCCAGAGATCCACTGCGGATCCCCAACTGAAGCCTCTTCCTCAACTTCCGTGAAAGTACGGATAGGATATTTGGGATTGGGGCTGATTTTTAAAAATGTTATGTTGTTTTGATTTACTCTCGTTTGCAATTTCCCATGGCAGTGGCTTGATGGAAGGAATGAAATAAAATGTTAGCAGGTGTTGGGATGAAACTTAAACAGTCTGCTTCCTTTCAAAACACCTCCAAAATAAAGCACACGGTTAAGTGAAGAGTTTTCTGGCAACTCTCTGTCTGGCAATTGAAGTCATGTCTTTGTAAATGACTTATTAGCTAAATGTTTACAAACATAAGCACTTTATTATTAGTCAGTACCACCGATAATGCTATAAAATAAAAATATGGTTGCCGTGTGGGCCTAGAACCATTGTCCACCATCTTCCCACCATTCCAGCCTTAATATTGTGTCAGTATTAACTGCTTGGAATATTGTGCCACAAATATAAACGTATGGATGGATGTGAGATATAAACGATGCAGCTGTCTGACAAAACAAATTATTTGGAGGCAGCGATTACCTCGTTGAAGTCCCAGAAGAGACTAAGATAATATTAAAGTAATCTGCTGGCTGACATAAACATGCTCCCCACTGAAGATGATCGACATCTAAATTAGTACAACTCGTGCAATGTGTTGTCTATGAGAGTGGTCTGCTTACCTGTCAAATGAGGAGCCATCACAGACATGGCATCCCAGCCCTGTAGCCTACTGCTGCCTTTCCAGATGTGTTATATGAGGCACATATTCATAACGGAATCATTTGCTGATTACCATGTCAGAATCTATGGCCGTAGGTTTAGAGGAGTGGGAGCAGAACATTCAAGGTATGCTATCGAGTTTAACTTCTTACTTGGAAGTTGGGTAGTTCTCAAAAAAAGACAGAGAGAATGAAGTTTATATGCCAACCTCTGCTTACTGTTTGCGCAGTTGTAAATTCACTTTGACACACCTATTGTACTCACTCACACACACACACACACTGCTCAATGTAAAGATTTGTAATGGCGTTTCCCATGTTGGCCTATCCCTTCTGTTTCTCTAGTGTGGGAGTGGGACAGAACTCCTGGGAGAGCGAGGGGAAGTGGGGGAAGTATTTCAGCCCTCCATCTGGGCCGACACAAACCTGACATGTGTTTCAACCCCTGACCCCCCCTGGAGAGAGCGCTGCCATGGCAACCACTAAGTCATTTCGTAGGTTTTCAAATTCAAACCATATGAAAAACGATTAATGCAGCCATTTAAAGAGGAGGAGGTAAGAAGAGAGAAATGAATAGGAAACAGATGATTCAAGAACAAGAGAAGATGTGAACCATCTTTCCCAAAGCAGGTCAGTTCATTTCCATTTCTCACTGTAGTGTTGTCGACTTCTGCAGAGAACTACTCAACCATTGTTTAATTGATCTCTGAGTATGTTCTAGGCATCTCTCCCATGTGAATGTGACTACCTAGAGCAAGTGGACTGTTTTTAACACAATGATGTATTCCTTAAATGATTTGTCTACAGCTGTGAGCGGTATGGATTAGTATGGAACATTCCATGTGATCTACAGGGGCAGCATAAATATATGATGGTTTAAACTGAAACTCACCATTTGAGTTTAACTTGGCACTTAGCCAACGCCATTCCACGTAATTAGATGTGATTTCACAATAAACCTGGACCAAATGTGTTCTCATGCCTGGAGACATAGATCTTACAGGACAATAGGAGGATGTCTTGCTAGTAGCAGTCCTTGTCCAGAATATGTGAGAATGGTTTACAACAGAGCACAACCTTCTTCCAAAGAACAGCAATCCATTATGGAGAAACATCAATTACTTTGGCTCAGATTTTTGGCAGGTTATGGAAATATTCACTTCTCAAAATAGTCAGCGTAATGGATGGATAATTTGGCTTTCCTTCCAGAACCCAGCATTATGATGTATAGTATCGTCCCTTTCCTGCACATTTTTTAACAAAGGCTTCCCTGTGTTCCATTATTTAACACAAACCAGAATTCTGCTGTTTACCTTTTGGAACAGGTCAGATGTCAGAATATAATATCAGACTACTAAACATCGGATAAATACATAAATACAATGTCCACTGCAGATCATTTGTCAGATCACTGTGTGTCTGCTGAAAACAAGCTTGTGTACTCCAGTTCTTCCAACAACTCTTTATGAATGCAGGTTCTGCTACCTTCAACCGTGGAAGACTCTGAGGACGAAGCAGAGCAGAAGTTGAGAGAGAAGAGGCTGTTGTTCTGTGCACCTCGCCGTCCCCAATGTCCCGGGGTGTGAAGACATCGATGGGCCATGCAGATGGGGTTTTTAATTAACACATGGGCCCTTTCGTCATTACAGCGTGTCCAGGTATCACCAGGGGGACACCACCGTGAGAAGGGACATCTGGGACAGGCTAACTAGGAGACCAGACACCATGTTCCTCACATCTTCACCATTATTATTATTATTAGGTTATTATCAGCTCGGGGATTCGATCCAGCAACCTTTCGGTATAGTAGTAGTACTATAGTATTAGTGCAGTAGTAGTAGTACTAGTAGTTGTAGTAGCATCAGTAGTAGTAGTAGTAGTAATAGTAGTATTAGTAGTAGTAGTAATAGTAGTAGCATCAGTAGTAGTAGTAGTAGTACTATAGTAGTTGTCATAGTAGTAGTAGTAGTAGTAGTAGTATAGTAGTTGTTGTGGTAAAATTATATGGTGATTTTCCCGTATAATGTCATAACAATATCCACATCTATTACCCAGAAAATTGTATAATAGAGACTAATATAAGACAGATCCAAACCTCCAGTGAGTCATGGTTTTAAAAAAGCATTACAACATACCGTATAAAGCCTCCTTTGGTGCGGCACACTGCAGGGGTCGTATAGTTAGAGTAGGCCTCTAATGTATTAGTGCTCTCCCATTTTACTTTGTTTGTCATTTAGAGTATCATATACAAACCAGTTACAGAGCCCTTAGATGTCTATAGTGGCATTATACAGTTGAAGTCGGAAGTTTACATACACCTTAGCCAAATACATTTTTTCACAATTCCTGACATTTAATCCTAGTAAAAATGCTCTGTTTTAGGTCAGTTAGGATCACCACTTTATTTTAAGAATGTGAAATGTCAGAATAATAGTACAGAGAATGATTTATTTCAGCTTTTATTTCTTTCATCACATTCCCAGTGGGTCATAAGTTTACATACACTCAATTAGTATTTGGTATTGCCTTTAAATTGTTTAACTTGGGTCAAACTTCAGGTAGCCTCTCGCAAGCTTCCCACAATAAGTTGGGTGAATTTTGTCCCAATCCTCCTGACAGAGCTGGTGTAACTTTTATTTAAAAAAAAATACTTATCCATTATTTTACCAAATACGTTGACTGAGAAAACATTCTCCTTTACAGCAACAATCTGGGGAATAGTTACAGGGGATGAATGAGCCAATCATAAACTGGGGATTATTAGGTGATGGTTTGAGGGCCAGGTTGGGAATTTAGCCAGGACACTGGGGTTAACACCCCTACTCTTACAATAAGTGCCATGGGATCTTTAATGACCTCAGAGAATCAGGACACCCGTTTAACATCCCATCCGAAAGACAGCACTCTACACAGGGAAGTGTCCCCAATCACTGCCCTGGGGTATTGGGATATTTCTTTAGACCAGAGGAAAGAATGCCTCCTACTGGCCCGCCAACACCACTTCCGGCAGCATCTGGTCTCCCATCCAGGGACTGAGCAGGACCAACCCTGCTTAGCTTCAGAAGCAAGCCAGCAGTGGTATGCAGGGTGGTATGCTGCTGGCTAACTAAGTCAGGTTTGTAGGCCTCCTTTCTCACACACGCCTTTTCAGTTCTGCCCACAAATGTTCAATAGGATTTAGGTCAGGTCTTTGTGATGGTCACTCCAATACCTTAACTTTGTTGTCCTTAAGCCATTTTGCCACAACTTTGGAAGAATGCTTGGAGTCATTGTCCATTTGGAAGACCCATTTGCGAAGCTTTAACTTCCTGAATGATGTCTTGAGATGTTGCTTCAATATATCCACGTAATTGTCCATCCTCATGATGCCATCTATTTTGTGCACCAGTCCCTACTGCAGCAAAGCACCCCCACAACATGATGCTGCCACCCCCGTGCTTCACGGTTGGGATGTTGTTCTTCGGCTTGCAAGCGTCCTATTTTTCCTCCAAACATAATGATGGTCATTATGGCCAAACAGTTATATTGTTGTTTCATCAGACCAGAAGACATTTCTCCAAAAAGTACGATCTCTGTCCCTTGCTGAGCGGCCGTTCAGGTTATGTCGATATAGGACTTGTTTTACTGTGGATATAGATACTTTTGTAGCTGTTTCCTCCAGCATCTTTGCAAGGTAATTTGCTATTGTTCACACCATAGTACGTTCATCTCTAGGAGACAGAACGTGTCTCCTTCCTCAGCGGTATGACGGCTGCATGGTCCCATCGTGTTTATACTTGCTTACTATTGTTTGTACAGATGAACGTGGTACCTTCAGGCATTTGGAAATTTCTCCCAAGGATGAACCAGACTTGTGGAGGTCAACAATTTTTTTTCTGAGGTCATGGCTGATTTTTTTTGATTTTCCCATGATGTCAAGCAAAGAGGCACTGAGTTTGAAGGTAGGCCTTGAAATACATCCAGAGGTACACCTCCAATTGACTCAAATTATGTCAATTAGCCTATCAGAAGCTTTTAAAGCCATGACATCATTTTCTGGAATTTTCCAAGCTGTTTAAAGGCACAGACAACTTAGTGTATGTAAACTTCTGACTCACTGGAATTCTGATACAGTGAATTATAAGTGAAATAATAAGTTTGTCCAAACAACTTGCCCAAACTATAGTTTGTTAACAAGAAATTTGTGGAGTGGTTAAAAACCGTGTTTTCATGACTCCAACCTAAGTCTATGTAAACTTCCGACTCAACTGTACGTAGGGGCTGGTGGATCCACAGTACTTGCTTCTCTGATATGAGCTGAAGTGATGATACATTTATACTTCTAAATACTTCATATAAGTAAGGTCTTTCATTTGAGCACCACATCTGTGGTTTCATGGCCTGTGAATCACATCTGTAGCCACTGTTCTGTAAACGGACATGCTGTGACAAGCAGTTTTCTCAAGACCCTAAATGACAAAACCAAGCATGTAATTCAGTCCTTTCCGTCATCTGCCCATTCTAAATAATATACACAAACAGGCTGTTGCTGGGATCTTGCACTTCTACAGCCATTCCAATCACCTTTCGTGTTAACTCCTTTGCTGTGGTGCAGCCTGCTCAAAAGATCTCTTCAATAAACCAAAACGGCAGACAGTTTCTCAGAGTCTCAAAGCTACCCAGCTGCGAGCATCTGTACACAAACAAGTGCATTGAAATCCCACACAACGACTCGTAAAAGGGGGTGCCAACTGCCAGTGAAAATAACCTGTACCACCGCAGAGACGCCCAAGTAAGCAGGGTGACATGGAAGAGCACTTCCCATTACGACCCTAAAGAGGGGGACATCCAACTAGGCCGGAGAAGAACCCTCTGCGGGACCAGAGATCATATTTTAATAGAACGTGGCTTCTTCCCTGCACGAATCGAGTCCAAATGGCACAGGTGAATTCTGTCCAGCTGTCGATCTACAAATGGGGCTAAATTACCCCCATCGTACGAGCAACACCAACCATCGCGCCCCCTCGCCCTGTTCTGTCAAGACGGGACCCTAATCATGAAACAAAGTGAAGCTGAGCGTGTGGCGTCGCCCCCGGTCAAGCTTCCACGGACTTGACAGCTGACATCATTGGGAATGACTTTACCCCCGTGCTCCTGCATGCATTTACACCCCTTTGTTATTACTATTGTAAACAATGAGAGATCAGGAGGGAAGGAGAGCGAGAGAATGAGGTGGTTGGGATGGGGAGGCCCAATGGAAGGCCTTGGCTTTGCCTCTGTGATAATGGACCTGTTGGCATGTCACACTCACAGCGCATCACTGGTGGAGGTTTTGGCTTATTCTGTTCATGACAGTCTTTCAGGCTGATTTGCCATCGTTTTTGAAGGGTGCTTTCAGAGGGTATTCGGGTTCAAGGGTGAGGGGAACAAATGTTTGTTATAAACAGCCGATATAAAAGATGTGCATCAAGAGACCAGATAATATTTCTGGAGTGGCAGGGGCTTGGGACTGATACCTTTACTGTACAATCTACTGCTGACTCTAACAATTTTAATTCCTCATTTTTCTCTCAGACATTCAATCAAGATCCATTGTCTGATACTGTATGGTAGCCTTGATGTTTGCTGTATTATTTATTTCTATATAATGACTAATCAAACCAGCAGACACGCTGCTCTGTGGGCAGACTGGCTAATAGCTTAAAGGCCCAGTGCAGTCAAAAACGTAATTATCCTGTGTTTTATACAGAGGAAAAATATAAACGCAACATGCAACAATTTCAACGATTTTATTGAGTTACAGTTCATATAAGGAAATCAGTCAATTGAAATAAATAAATTAGGCCCTAATTTATGGATTTCACATGACTGGGCAGAGGTGCAGCCATGGGTGGGCTTGGGAGGGCGTAGGTCCACCCACTTGGGAGCCAGTCCCACCCACTGGGGAGCCAGCCAAGATGACTTTATTACAGACAGAAATACTCCTGTTTCATCAGCTGTTCAGGTGGCTGGTCTCAGATGATCCCCCCCAGGTGAAGAAGCTGGATGTGGAGGCCCTGGCCTGGCGTGGTTACACTGTGGTTGTGAGGCCGGTTGGACGTACTGCCAAATTCTCTAAAACGATGTTGGAGGCGGCCTATGGTAGAAAAATTGCAACAGCTCTTGCAACAGCTCTGGTGGACGTTCTTGCAGTCAGAATTCCAATTGAACGCTCCCTCAACACTTGAGACATCACGTGAGACATAAAACTGCCTTTTATTATCCCCAGCACAAGGTGCACCTAGGTAATGATCATGCTGTTTAATCAGCTTCTTGATATGCAAACCATGTAATGGATTACCTTGAAAAAGGAGAAAAGCTCACTAACGGGGATGTAAACAAAATAAGCTTTTTGTGCGCATGGAACATTTCTCTGATCTTTTATTTCAGCTCATGAAACATGGGACCAACACTTTACATGTTACGTTTATATATTTTAGTTCAGTATATATATTTCCACAGAATGAGGTTTGAATATTACTGTGAAATTTTGAAAATTAAGATAATGCCCGTTTAGTGTAAGAGCTGTTTGAAAAGACCCATGACGTTTCTGCCTGTTTTGGTGGGATGGCGTTTTGGCCTGAATAGCACCATCACCAGGCAATACATTACTTAATAGACCTGTAAGAAAGAGAGATCCAAACCTCTCAGCTAGTTTTCCCCACCCCATTCATACCACTCCCAGACAGTCCTAGCAAAATTCTTGCTTGAGGTACTTAATTGTTACCCAGAAATGATTTGACATGAGATTTAAATAAAAATGTCTGCATTTGACCTTTAAATATACAGTGTGGTTGTGGTCTGCAACTCATCTCTCATGTTGCTGTTGAAAGATATGTCTGAAGGTACAATACCAGTACTCAGGTGTGTCCAAACTTTTGACTGGTACTGTATATTTTCAAACAATCACATTATGTCTCTTTTGTGAGGGTTAAAGCAATACTACATGAAGCTCTACTAATTTCTGTGAAATATATACCTTCTTCCACGTCATAACATTACACTGTTGTAGGCTACAGTAGTTTCTATAGAACCTTGTATGACGCTGCACATTGCAAAAATTGTTCTACTGTACAAACTTGCTAACATGCATTGTTTTGCCAATTAACTTTTATTACACTTGCAGCTGAACCATTTCAATTACTACATTATTACTGTACAGAATCAATAAAAGGTTATGTATGGTTATTTTAGCTGGCACCTCCTGATTACTACCTCTAGGGCCCTGTTCATTTCACTCCAAGACTTAAAACTATTAGTATTTCCTGTGCCATGTGTGTATTGGTCCAAATAACATTACTTCAACTCCCAACATAAGTTACCACAGTAGCCAAGAGTCCCTGAAGACCCCACATTATCCTAGCAATGAGGCACGGGCCAAAGCAGCGGTCCTTGGGAGAGAACAAAAGCGTGTTCGCTACAGCAGAAAAGCCTTTGCCACTTCACTTAGCTCAGGTAAACTACCGTGCTCTATGGCATCCTAAATACCTTCGGGCCCAGTAGTGCAGCCCCATAATAACCTTTATCATCACTGCCATACATTAAAACTGCTGATGCTAACGGTAACGCCTCAGGGGCGATGTGCCCTCTCCCTCTCTCTCTCTCACCCTCGCCAACAACCCCAAAACCCCTCTCTGCATTTTCGTTTCTTCAGATTTTTTATTTATTTTCCTATTTTTTATTTTATTTATTTCCCTTTGGTTGCAGTTGCTCCCTTTACAAGCCTGGGAGCATTAACAAAACATTACGGTGCGCAGCATGTGTTTGATTAAAAAATTGTAAAGCTACAAATTAGTTAATAAAATCATTTAGGCCGATAGCTGCAAATGGTGATAAATGTGTTCCATATGTTCCCAATAAAAAAGGCAAGTGCCATGTGCCCGTCCCCTCTGTCTTCGCCATAAACAAATAAATTAAAACAATTACCGCGGCGAGCGCCTTCCGACTTTAATGAGAGCGCGGCCGTGTAAAATATGTGACAGGTCTCATTTGCTCCGAATGGTGCCTGTCTCTATCGAGTGGTCGAAAATCTCCTGATAAATATTTGTCTTCTTCCCTCCGTTTCCTTCCCACAGTGTTTCCTGTTGCTGAAAAGGACTTGGGACTATCTCACCACAGTCAGCTGGCCTGCTGCTCGGCCTAAAGCCCTTTTCAGCATTACTAGCTGCAGCTCGGGGTGGCAGGTAGCCTAGCGGTTAGCGGGTTGGGCCAGTAACCAAAAGATCAGTAGTTTTAATCCCTAAGCCGACAAAGCACTTAACCCTATTTGCTCCAGGGTTGCCGTTGATAATGGCCGACCCTGGCCGTGACCCCACTCCCTGAGGGTGTCTCAGGGGGAGTTAGGCTATGCAAAAAAAAAAAAAAAAAATTCTAATATACATGTGTGAAATATGACAAATATAAGCACCCGCTAATTTATTATTACAGGCGTCAGATGTGCTAATAATCAGTGATTTACACATTAGCCGCTCTAGTGTTACAGTAGACGTGTCAAATATAAGAGTAGGTTCTGTTTAAAAACGGTGTAAACGTGACGTTGAGGAAATGAATGTACATCATCAATATCATGTTTACTTTCCCAAAATGATCTTACTGCATGACTTTGCCATCACCGTAAATCCATCTGCCTAATCTTTCACTGTCGTTTGACTTCCCATGGTCCCGTCTGACTCTGCATATGTCTACAGGTTAACTCTGGCAACACAATCACAGGCCATCACCAGTGTATGTGATGCCATGGACTCTAATCGCCTGATCGAATGAGTGCTGTTCGCTGAATTAGCTTTCACAAACCATTAGTGACATGCTTTGGCAGGCCTGATCTCCCAGCTGCGGGTAATCATGATGTCTCTGCCTACCTTAGTTTCGCCATGTCTTGAGGGCCTGGCCACAGTGGCTTGCTCATTACTCTTCATCTGAAATGGATGACGCTCGCGCGAAGCGCAGAGCTGAAGATGCCTACCACCCAGAGAGGCAACAGAATCTGGCTGAGTGAAACAAATTGCCTTTGGTGTCCATGTTTCTTAGACCACACACACACCTGGTCGGTGCTCCTCAAACTTGAATGAGAATCGCTCCCCCCTGTAAACCTGGCTTTTATTATTAAACATAATGTGATATCATCTTTGTTGTTTTTCTCCCCTTCTTTTGTATTTCTTACTGAGTCCTTCAATTGCTAATTGTATCTCTGGGGATATAAAGGATATTTGCTGTTGTTAGCGGTGAAAGAACAATGACCAGTGACGATGACACATTCCATTTAAACATTTCCTCTCAGTCAATTGTTGCAGGGCTCCATTGTAAATTGTAAATGGTCAGCTTTATTGACGAACAGCAGTGCCCTCATTAGAACAAAGGAAAAGGACTGCAATGACTTTGTCAACTGAAATCTCAAAGTACAACCTTTCTAAACAAGTCATTTTGTCATATAGCCTACATTATAGACAGTGCCTAATATACTGTATTTATACCTTGTTTACATAAGTATTCAGACCCTTTGCTATGAGACTCAAAATTGAGCTCAGGTGCATCCTGTTTCTATGAATGAACCTTGAGATTGATTGAAGTCCACCTGTGGTACATTCAATTGACTGGACATGTTTTGGAAAGGCATACAACTGTCTATATAAGGTCCCACAATTGACAGAGCAAACACCAAGCCATGAGGTTGAAGGAATTGTCTGTAGAGCTCCGAGACAGCTCCAGATCTGGGGAAGGGTACCAAAAATATTCTGCAGCATTGAAGGTCCCCAAGAAACATATGGAGAAAAAAATTCTGCATGAAAATATAAGAATTTGGCAAGAGGAAACACTGTACATCTGGAGATTGTGTCAGCATGCACTGCATCCTGCCCGCCACAGGAGTCGCTAGTGCGTGATGGGACAATGACATCCCTGCCAGCCAAACCCTCCCCTAACCTGGACGCGGCTGGGCCAATTGTACGCCACCCCATGGGTCTCCCGGTCACAGCCGGCTGCTCCCGGTCACAGCTAGCACTGCGATGCAGTGCCTTAGACCACTGCCCCACTCAGCAGGCCCCAGGATTACCATCTCTGCAGCACTCCACCAATCAGGCCTTTATGGTAGATTGGCCAGACAGAAGCCACTCCTCAGTAAAAGGCACATGACAGCCCGCTTGGAGTTTGCCAAAAGGCATCTTAAGACTCTCAGACCATGAGAAACAAGATTCTCTGGTCTGATGAAACCAGGTAAGGAGATGGGAAAAGGAAGTCATAGAAGTGGAATTGGGCCGCAGCCATGGCTTTAAGGGCCTTCAGGTAATGGGCCTTTACATTGGGCTGTGAGGCACAGGGGAGGAGCATACTGTGGCTTTTTGCTTGTTGACCTTCACAGTATCTCAGGTGGGAGCCAGCGAGCAGAGGACAACCTGCTGTCTGAACGCTAGCTTGGTCATTTGGACTCAGCAGATAAAATCACCAAAAAAGCAGATGATGGGAAATTAGCCTTTTAATTGAAGCCCTTATTAAAGGGGTTAAGAAAGGAGCGGTAACGTGATCATTTCATATTGGAATAGGTTAAGTTCACAGGAATTTTAAGACCTTGGTTGGTGCTTTAGGCTTAGCCTACTCTGTGCTTCGAAATTCGTGTGGAATATTACAGTAACCAAATGTTTATTTGGAAGAGATGACTCTGACCTAATCAGAGGATTTAACTCACCGAGCCATATCTGTTGACCAGTTGTGTTTGATTTGAGTTTTTTTTCTTCAAGCTAGAAGAACAGAAAGAAGTCCGAATACAACAAATATTCTGAAATAAGCGCCCTCTAGATGGCCTTGCGTCATAGAAAGCCAACTTTCTCAATTGAAAGAATCAATCAAATGATGTGCTGTGACCTGAGAGGAAGCTGGGAACCATAACTAAGAGGGTCTCGAAGGCTACTTGAATACATTATAGAGATGAAACTAACCTTTTATCTTTGACAATCACCACCTCAATCACTTCATCTGTGGCTGATACCAGATCACACTTCGACAAGGTTCCCTCTTTTAGATACTTTCAAGGACCTAACCGTTAAATGAGAGAGAGAGAGAGAAAGAGAGAGAGAGGGAGAGAGAGAGAAAGCCACTGGGAGAGGGAAAGTGAAAAAGGGAGCGAACTGCTCTTGTCTTTTCCAGTTTAGGGAGTCCAGATGGGAAGTCATTTTTTATTCGTCTTGAGGCGGCACTTCACATCTGCTGGCCCAGATGCCTAATGAATACGGAAGCAGGGCCGTGCTGTCGCCTCATTAATACTGCACTCGCACGGGGAGCCGGCCCGGCCCATGCGTGCCATACCGCAGCCGCCCACCCCAGCCCAGCGCGCCGCTGGAGCAGAACCGACGGCTACCCGCCAGTCCTCTGGGCCTGCACGCCGGCAGCTGGCGCCTCGCAGGAACAAAGCTGCTGCGCTTTGTCGGGCCTAATGCCTCTCTGTGTTGTCACTTAAGGTCTTTATTGGTATTAATTGATGCGATCGGTTGGTGCAACTTCAGCTCCCATACTTCTCTTCTTTGCCCCCTTTCTCTCAGCCCGATGTGTCTCATGAGTTTTGGGCTTCTTCAAACAGGTGGGCTGGTCTGAGTTGAGAGCGAAGGAATAAATGTGAGGTTGGCCCCCCTTTTGCACCTGTCTTCTGTTCCGGGGATTGACAGATTTCAGGTTTTCCTTTGGTGAATTAGTGTGTGCGCGCAAAACTGACGCGGTGCCTGGTTCCCCTGACCTTGACTTAATGTGCTTACTCAGTGTTCTGTCTGGACTGGTTGACAGCTGGAGAACTTTTGGGTTTGCAACCTGCCAACTGCCAATCAACCGAACCGGTGCCAACCATATGATGATACAACTATACAGACTGGGAACATGTTCTCTGGTTAAAACAACAACACTAGCTATGTTTCCATTAGCGTGTTCCACATTTAGAACGTTCACATAGAAAATAGATGTGACAGTTGCCTGCTAAAGGTGCGTTTCCAATGAACAAACGTGTGTCGATAAAAACAGCTGGATGTAATGCCGTCACACCCAATTGTTGTAGTGGTTAATGTTTTCCCGTTACCCATTTAGGCAAATTGCACATTAGTGAATTGACGTCAGCCAGTCTGCCCTCCCACATATGTGTTTCATGTCTCAGGTAGGCCCGCGAAAAACAGCATGTATAGAAAGCAATAATTGACTAATATTTGCCATATTCTAACAATTCTCATGTGCCAACATATCGCCTGGGTCCGTGCCATGGTGATACTTGCACTCCGGTAGATCTGAAATAGTTGGTTGGTGAAACTTGCCAGCCAACCAGACATGCAAGGCGAAGCAATTCAGGCGTTCTTAAAAAGTCAGGACAATCCTTGTCCTGCAAAGAAACAGTCTTTTTTATAGTTGAAGCAGTAGGCATTTAGAATGAAATGCGGAGTGGAGTTTAAAAGTTACGCAGTGACCCCGCATACCTTCAAAATGATTTGGCGATCATCATTTATTCGGAAAACCATTTATTCGGTTTCCATGACCATTTGTCGCAATGAAGTTTGACGAAAGACAAATCCATCCCTGTCGAATGGATCAAGATGTTGTCGATCTTCAGAAGGCTTCTCCTATATCTGCCATTTCCATCACAGAAAAACCTGTGTCAGTGGAAACCTGCCTATTGTTCACTTGTATAAACGCATCTGCAGATAGTTCTGTAAAAACAACAGTAGCTTTAGTCTCTTTTTATGTCCTGCTCTTGAACACTTGCCCCCTACCCTTCGCTTCTAAGCCTGCGAAACTTGAAAATGTACTTCTCAACTACTGTGCACACTTTTCTCTTATGTGTTCCCGAAAAGGCCGGATGTTTAAATGACATTGCTGTCTCTTGTCTATTCTCAAGGCAGTACAATTCCATCTGAACTCAAAGTAGATCAAAAGGAAAGGAAGAAAACTTTACACTGCTGCGCTGTCAGGTCGTAAGCACTGGAGGGCCGCAGAGATGGGGAGGGAGGCCAAGTGCTGCTGTTAGATCTGATTGAAACCCTATAGCAATGCAGCGTGTGTGTGTGTGTGTGTGTGCATACTGTATGTGTGTGCTCACTGAAGAACCTTTCCCCTATAGCAACGCAGCACGCGTGTGTGTGTGGGTATGTGTGTGTGCATACTGTATGTGTGTGCTCACTGAAGAACCTTTCCCCTATAGCAACGCAGCACGCGTGTGTGTGTGGGTATGTGTGTGTGCATACTGTATGTGTGTGCTCACTGAAGAACCTTTCCTTCTTTTGTAAAAGAGATGTAGACACAGCTAACCCATTAGCCCAGAGGATTTTAGCCTACCTTATGGGTGGATGAGATAGCAGCCTGTAATCACTCTGTCTCTCCTAGTCAGGCACTGAAGCTCATCATGTCAGACTGCTGAAAAGTGGCCTTGGAAGTACTCACGGCTATAATGACATTTTAGAAATAATTGTAGAAGCCCGTCATTTTTCTGTGCTCTGAAGAATGTTTTGTTTGCCTGTCTTTTTGGGGGGTTTGTTTAACCCCCAATTTGTAGTTAAAGTCTTGTCCCATCGCTGCAACCCCCTTACGGACTTGGGAGAGGCGTCCTCCGAAACACGACCCTGCCAAGCTGCACTGATTCTTGACACACTGCTTAACCCAGAAGCCAGCCTCACCAATTTTTTGGGAGGAAACACTGTATAACTGCCGACTGCGTCAGCGTGCATGCGCCCGGCTCGCCACAGGAGCCGCTGGAGCGCGATGGGACAAGGACATCCCGGTCGGCCAAACTCTCCCCTAACAATGCCGGGCCAATTGTGCGCCGCCTCATGGGTCTCCCGGGCGCGGCCGGCTGCGACACAGCGCGGGATCGAACCCGGATCTGTAGTGATGCCTCAAGACCTGCGATGCAGTGCCTTAGACTGCTGTGCCACTCCAGGAGGTCCTGTTGCTGCTTTTGATTGTGATTAGGTTTATGGTGGTGCGCTTTTGACCTTTGCTCAAGAAAAGGAGTTCAATCAAATGACAATGTAAACATTATATTTATTTATCGGATGATGGCACCTCAGAACAACTGAGGATCCCTGGATGTTCCACACAGTGTTCCACTGGCCTATCTTTCTGCATTCCTCCAAACACAGCTTCTGTAATGGTATAGCCCCCCATTGCACTCTGCACAACTTATCTCTCATTCTAAACAACTTTTGGCCAATTATCACGGACACATGAACGTTAGGGCAATTGCTATGAGAGTATTTCACAGGTCATTGCTTTCCCATAAGACAACATGTATGCAGTCATTTGCGCCTGGAGTAGTAAGAACCCTTTCTTTATGCTTTGGTTATACTGCCCCCTCCCAAACCCTATCCTGGATGGGGGGCTGTACTAAGACAAAGACCAGTGGGATGACCAGGGAAAAGTGGAATTTAGTGGTCAACGGGGGTTAATGGCTTAAGATGTTTTCAATGTCAAATGTATGTGAGTGCTTGATGGTCATGCGAAAACATGAGGTGTGTGTGTGTGTGTGTGTGTGTGTGTGTGTGTGTATGTGTGTGTGTGTGTGTGTGTGTATGTGTGTGTGTGTGTGTCTGTGTGTGTGTGTGTGTGTGAGAGAGAGATGTCTTTATTATTTTGGAACTTTGGTGAGTGTAATGTACATTTTTATTGTTTATTTAACTTTTGTTTATTATCTATTTCACTTGCTTTGGCAATGTCAGCATTTGTTTCTCATGCCAATAAAACCCCTGAGAGAGCGAAAGAGCGAGAGAGAATGGATAGTCTATTCTGTTTTTCAAGGTCTAAAATCCCCAATAAGTTCATTTGAACAAAGATAACAATGAATAAAAATCGACCTATTATTATGATCTATTAAGCACATTTTGGGGTACAAAAACCATGATATCTAAGGGGAAATGCATATTTGACTATTTTACTTCAAGCCATTTCCTTCCGATTTTTATCTTTTAAAACCAATTAGGAACCACATAAATGTCAGTATCTGAAGTATGTGATTTCTGCTTCAAACCTTGTTCATGACCTTGTTGAAGCCAAAGCCAATTTGATATTAGTCCCCAGTGGATCTTAATACCGACCCATATTTAGCGTGTAATTATACTATTGTTGGGAATGTTACCATGTCAGATTTTTCTTTAAAGCCTGAGATTTCCACTTCTTTCAATGAGTATGCTTGGACCTTTTGTTTCACATGAAAAACACAAACGCGCCGTATCACCGCACATAGTTGTTGATTTGAATCTGTTTGACAGCCATTTGTCCATTTGAGACCAACATTACAACATGAGATATGTAAAGTGGAGTATCACTTCAGTATCATCGGATGGATAAAATAATTATGTTAATTATGCTTAATTAAAACTGCACATCAATTGGAGAGAGAGTACAGGACTGGCTGTCTTTGAGAAATAGAAGAGTCACTGAGTGATCAGGTTCAAAATGGATCTACCAAACAATATTCTCACAAATGTTGTTCTTTAACCAGTGATTTGCTATTAACAGGAAACCATCCAGTGAGGCGAATCAAAACAGTTTCAAACGAAGGGTTCGTCTTGCATGACATCCTGCCCTGTTCATTGTCAAGTCTGTCATCAAACATGATGAACTTCCTGAGTCTTTTTTTTTCTTTCTTCAATTTGACATTTTTCCACAACTCTTTGCCAAAAAACATATTCATACCATTAGACAAGGCTCAGTTTGAAATCCCCAATGTCTCGGTGGAGAGAAAAAAGGGATTGGGGATAATGTTTTTGTCATCTGCGTGAACCCAGGAAACACTGTGTTGTCCAGAGCTAGAACCATAACTCATTCTTGAGTCTAAGTCTCTTAGGTCGAGAGTGCTTACATTGCACATCTGATCCGAGCCAATTCACTGTATAGACCTAACTCTGGAAGCACACCGCCAACAGACACCGAGACCTTCTGCACCTGGGGAGTGGGCATGAAAAGTTTGCCGGCATACAGAGTGAATAGTGATACAGTCAGTCTCTCGTGATTCACAGTCTTACAGATCGTGTAACTTCACCTTGCAAAAGTAGAAGACCAGCTGAACGACGGGTGAGGTGCATTCAAATTCAACTCACAAATGGTTGGCAAACAATTTCCCACTTATTTCTGTTCTATCTAGATTATAGACCCTCCTTGAAAAAAGTGTCTTGCAAAGAGGCAATGTCAAACAGAAAAACATGCAGTAGATATCTCATATTGCCCACCTTACCTAGACTGATGGCACCATCCCTAAGGAGAACATTGAGTGTTGACCTGGAGCCTGCAACTGATCATGGTCTGAACATCAGTATAGTAGATCGCCTTCTCTCCCTCTCTGAGACAACAAGTGGCACTCAGCCTGAAGGTAACGATCATAGTGGTAATAATCATAACAGCAGCTCATCGCAAGGAAACATCACTTCATTACATGCCTGTCAAAACACAGCTCGGTGCCTCGCCAGATGATGGGAGGCTCATTTCACTGTCAGTTCAATATAGAAAATGCACAGTATGTTATGTAAGGCCAGCAGCATAGCACCCTGCATCCCACTGCTGGCTTGCCTCTGAAGCTAAGCAGAGTTGGTCCTGGTTGGTCTCTGGATGGGAGACCAGATGCTGCTGGAAGTGGTGATTTTGGTGTAAAACAATATCCCAATGCCCTAGAGCAGTGATTGGGGAAAATTGCCCTATATAGGGTTCCGTCTTTCGGATCGGACATTAAACGGGTGTCCTGACTCTCTGTGGTGACTAAAGATCCCATGGCACTTATTGTCAGAGTAGGGGTGTTAACCCTGGTGTCCTGACTAAATTTCCAATCTGGCCCTCATACCATCATGACCGCCTCATCATCCCCCCCTCCTCTCCCCTGTAACTATTCCCCAGGTCATTGCTGTAAATGAGGGTGTGTTAAGGGTTAAAATAAATGTGGAGTACAGTGAATTATAATGCACTCACTCCGCACACCTACTGAGAGTCTCCTGCAGGTGCATTGAAATATTGAACATGATTCTGAAATAGAAATTCCCACACACTTCTTGCATGCAAAGCATTCACTTCCACTCTTCAGTATTTCTTCCTTCTTCGAAGAAATAGACAAATGTTGGCATTCAAATTTTGCAAGCAACCCACGCGTTGCTTTGGCTTATTTTCAACGTGAAATAACGTGCCTGAAAAGGATGCCTGCATGAGAATTAAAATTCCTGAAGAGAAATAGGGGGTGAAGATCTCTAGGAAGGGGCAGCTCGTGTGCCAGATGTTTAACCAGGGTTTTGGATTGTGGAAGGGTCACCTTAGCCGAAGACAGAGCTTCACAGCGACTGGCCAGGTGGTTTTGCCTGCTGCACCAGGTGTCTACGTTGTCTTTTTCTTCATGGAAATGTCCCATATCTTGACACAGAGGAACCTTAGCATGAGGGAGGATGTGTGATCCTCTTGGCTCAACACATGTTACAGACTATCCCTCCAACATGTTAGAATTTTTTTAGATTTGACTTTAGACTTTTAAAAAAATGTTGCAGGTCTTTTCTTTTTTTGAAAGAGCGTACTCACCAACGCGAGGCTCTTTTATTGCGTTGTATTTCATTTTTTCCTTTACAGTACAGGTGAATTTTCAGCTGGTACAAAAACCACCCAAGGCGGACTGTAGCAGTGTCACAACAACTCTCTAGTGTACAGTTTACGCTCTATCCAATGGATTTCTTTACTTCACTTTCTCACCAGTCATATGTTCAGCGAATGAGACTCATGAATCATTTCCAGTGTCATCACATCGCCGTATTTGCAACAAGAGCATTTGGGGCCCTGGTCAAATTTAAAATATACCCTATCAGAGAGGCTGTTTCTTCTCCCACGAAGAGAGGCGAGGAAACTGTGGTTGACTTCAGCTGCATCAAGATGGCAGCTGCAGTTACAGTAGCTTCCAGACTGTCTATCAAATAATCCACCCCCCCCCCCCTCCCACCTTTGGGATTCAAATCACCCTGAGCATTTTAGTTCCTCTTTTGTGCAATTGCATGAACCAATCCCGAGAGGCCTAGCAGACACAAAGCGGGTAATTTAATGTAATAACAAAGTAGAAAGCAACTGCGTCACTTACTGCTGGATCTGAAAACATGTTGTTTAATTTGAAGTGCCTTCAGCTTCAAACATGGGAGATGTTTAGGAAGGACAAAGGAAAGTTAAGAAAAACAGTGTTTCCATTATTAATGTGTCATACATGTCAGGATGACTTATTTATTCTAAATGTATCTTCAACATCATTTATTGATGTAACGTGTGCTGGAAAACAGAAGGTAAAGTAGATGAGGGAGCCGTACTGGATCCCTACCATCTAGTTTGATGTGAAGGGGGGGGGGACGATTTTTGTTGTTGTGTTGCAATGGCTATAAAGCAGTGTATGAACTCTAATCAAAAAAAGTCCAAGACAAAGAAACACATTTCCTGACCTTTTAAGATGTAGTTCATCTGTTGTGAGAAACCTTACTGGCTTGCCTAGAATGCACAAAATAGATATTGTACAGGTATGTTGTACAGGTATGAACAATAGTAGTAACAAATGCATATGGAAAAATATATTTGTATATTTTTCACATCAGATATTTGAAATAACACATAGAAAGAGTTTGAATGAAAACGGACACGTGGGTTAAGGGCTTTGGTTGTGTGTATGGCAAATATCATTGCAATTCCTAAGGAGCTGTTTGTGATGACAGCAACTGTCCACAGGGGGGCCAGGCAGGATATGCTGCGGTGCGTTCGATAACACGTTGAAAGCTGTCATTATCCGCTCTCATCATTGTTGCACCATGGATTCCCTTTGCACCAAACCCCTCTCAGAAACACACGCAGACTACAACTGCCAGTCAATCAGACACAGACAATATGCCACTGAGAACAATGAGTGAAGGAAATGTGTGTGCTGCACATCTAATTAATGAATCTGTTCACAGACGAAATCTCATTTTTGAAACTATCTGTGGGAGTGTATATGTGTGTGTGTGTGTGTGTGCATGTGTGAGTGTGTGTATGTGTGTGTGTGTGTGTGTGTACGTGTGTGTGTGTGCATGCGTGAGTGTGTGTGTGGTCGGCAAAAGCAATTAAGTGGAAAGTTATCACCTGACCACCGATGTCCCCTCCCTCATTCACACCTTCAAAATCCATGTACAGTGCCTTCCGAATGCCTTCATACCCCTTGACTAATTCCACATTTTGTTTATGTTACTGCCTGAATTCAAAATGAATGACAAAGTGAAAACATGTTTGTATTTTGGGGGGGCAAACTTACTGAAAATGAAATACAGAAATATCTTAATTACATAAGTATTCACACCCCTGAGTCAATACATGTTAGAATCACCTTTGGCACCAATTAGAGCTGAGTAAGTCTCTGAGAGCTTTGCACACCTGATTTAAAAAGAATACTCCAGGCTCTATCAAGTTGGTTGTTGATCATTGTTAGATGAGAAGCATACATGATGCAGCCACCACCAGGCTTGGATTTGCCCCAAACTTAAAGCTTTGCATTCAGGACGTAAAGTTCATTTCTTTACCACATTTTTTTTTGCATTTGAACTTTAGTGCCTTGTTTGTAAACAGGATGCATGTTTTTGAATGTTTTTATTCTGTACGGGCTTCCTTCTTTTCACTCTGTCATTTAGGTTAGTATTGTGGAGTAACTACAATGTTGTTGATCCATCCTCAGTTTTCTCCTGTCACAGCCGGTAAACTCTGGAACTGCCATCATTGGCTTCATGGTGAAATCCCTGAGCGGTTTCCTTCCTTTCTGGCGACAGAGTTAGGAAGGACGCCTGTATCTTTGTAGTGACTGGTTATATTGATACACTATCCAACGTGTAATGAATGACTTCACCATGCTCAGAGGGATATTCAAGATCTCCTTTTTCTTTTTTTTACCCATCTACCAATAGGTGCCCTCCTTTGCAAGGCATTGGAAAACCTCCCTGGTCTTCGTTGTTGAATCTGTGTTTGCAATTCACTGTTCGACTGAGGGACCTTACAGCTAGTCGTATGTGTGGGGTACAGAGATGAGGTAGTCATTCAAAAATCATGTTAAACACTATTATTGCGCACAGAGTGTCCCTGCAACTTATTAAGGGACATTTTTTTTCTCCTGAACGTATTTAGGCTTGCCATAACAAAGGGGCTCCAGACATTTTAGCTTTTCCTTTTTTATTAATTTGTAAAAATCTCTAAAAACACAATTCCACTTTGACATTGTGGGGTATTGCGTGCCAGTGACACAAAAATCCCAATTTAATCCATGTTAAATTCAGCTGTAGCACAATAAAATGTGGGAAAAGTCAAGGGGTGTGAATACTTTCTGAGGCACAGTACCCCAGAGCAAGGGGTTAACACTTTACCCATCATCTCTCTGGTGAGCGCACGGTTACTATTTAACCCTACGTTGTCGCCTACGTCGAGGCGACCTAATTGCAAACGAGGTGAAGGCTTGTGTCAAGCCAGCGGCAGTGCTTTGATAACACTCTCGGTAGGCTGTAGAAACAGACAACCTAATTAACCCCTCTTCATTATGCCAATTAACCCTGACACGTTAAGGCTAATCTGCACGGTGCCGCCAATATTCATCTTGAGCATGGACTACATATCAGTGACTCTCCCGTAGTCACAAAGAATAAGGCTGGGAGGTTGTAAATTCAAATTCATAGAACAGTGTGGTGGTGGGAGAGGAGGCCAGGTTATCACTATGGAATGGAAGAAATGATTGGATTACTCTGTTGCCACTTTTTTCCATTCTAGCATGGCCATGGTGACTACAGGTACTGTAGGGTGTGGCGTTTAAAAAAAAAAAAGAATCAACTGAATTTAAGTTAACCTTCGGAATGTTCTGGAATTGAAATAGAACTGACCCCAGCACCACAGAAAAATCACTCCAGCATAAGGCACATGGATGGGGATTCATTCGCAATGCAGCCATTAAAAACGAACATCAAACAAGGATTACCTCAACTTCAGGACTCTCCATTCCCACATCCACTCCTTAAGCCCTCTATCCTTTTTTACACCGTCTTATATAATTGCAATTAGCCGAGAGCAGAAAGGAATGCCCTTCAACTAGCTGAGAGTTTCATTAAAGTAAAGATCAATGGAGGGTGCATTATTCAGAACAACAATGTGCTCTATATTTAAGGCACTATAAAGCAGTTGATAGCTAGGGATGTGCTCCAGGCACGTAGAAGATTCCCTACATTGCTGAGCACGTCCGTACAAAGTCACAAATCCCATAGAAAGGTTACAGTAGAGCAAAAACTTTGCCGAATCCTCACTTGAGATATGCACACGCAAGTCAGATGTTCGAGTAAATCATACATTTGATGTCAATGGGAGGTTAATTCTTAAATACAAGTTGCACGCACAGATCTCAAGTTCAGATTTGACGCTGAAGGCAGTAGAAAGTGGGGTATCTATGGAAGACGGATAAATATTGAGTCAAACAGAGGTTGACGGGGTAGATGGAAAGAGATGCGGAATGAGGAGACATGGAATGAGGGTCTTGGAGACTGTGGGAGAAATAGTATAAAGAGACATGGGAAGACATCAAGAGAAAGACAGGGTTAGACGGAAGGGACATATACTAGGGGAAGGGAAAGAGAGCGAAAGAGAGGGACAAGTGAAAGAGGGAACGGATTAGAGACTAGGACAGACGGATAACGAGGGGGGCATAGAAACTGGATGAGTGAGACAGATAGAGAGCCAAGTGAAAGAGGGAACAATGCAAGGAGCAGAAGCAGCCCTGGCTGCCTGGCTCTGATTAATATTCATGGGCCGGAGGAGGCAGATGCGGCTGACATCTGGGTGATGTCAGCGTGTTGTCAACACATTGTTAGCGCCGCAAATGTGCAAACAGATTAACAGCCCGGCGAAGCTACGCTGCAACGCATTCGCAGGGTGAGAAAAACAGCCCCTGAGTTTTATTCCCAGAAAGAGGGAGAAGAAGAGTATAGACAGGTCGTTTATTAGAAGTGAGCAACGGTTCTCGAGTGTCCAACTGGGGCACCATTTCCTTCAATGTTCAGAATATCAGTCGTTAGGCTTATTCGGAGTTGATAATGAACTGAGTACAGCGACAAGTTTGGGAGACGGCATGAATGAACGATAGATAGACAAAGATAGTTACTTCCAGTTGTGTGTTCTTTTAGGGAAGCACTTAAGTGCTCTGTTGGAACCTTTAGGGTTACAAAGGAGTATTTACGACTTGGCTTTCGACAGATGGTTACTGGTAGGCCTACAGTCTTCAAATCAATTGTAATCAAAATGTTATGCGCCATATAGCTAGAGGGATTGTATAATCTTCTGTCACTGACTTAAATGCCAATCATAGATGACTCTCAGAAATAAAGTACGAAATGGAAAAAAATAGACAAAGATATTTCCCCTCAGGCAAATGTTGTGTGGCATTATAGTTCAGGCCGAGGCTGTGGATCCAACTTTTCTGCACCTTCCTTCCCGACAGCTAAAGGTGGCGAAGCTTCTGCTCATGTGCGGGATTGTCTACTTCATGCACTGTGATGAGTTTCAATCAACGCACATATTCTGCCTAGTGACGCAAGCTCTTGAGTTTTGGCCACATGAGAGAAGAATGCGACCGTTTGTTCTCAACCATCCCAAACTCGTAACACCATGCTATTAAATGTGGTTCTGTCATATAGCAGGCTGTCATTATGTGATGTTGCAGTTGACTCAGCTTCGGCCTAACTTTATTAAACGAGCACCACTCTATGAGTCGAGCAGAGACTGTGTGTGAAGTAGAGAATCTCGCACGAGCTTTTGGACCTTTAACTGCCCGGAGGAAAGGTCCGGAAAAGTTGGATCCGCAGCCACTCTGTATAGTTTAACAATTTCAACAAGACAGGATAAACAATGTCAACCAATTCAGTGTTCCACATCTGCCACGAGGCCCTTGGGGTACAGTAGGATTATTTCAGTACAGGACCTACATCGTTGAGTCTTTGGACCTCGAACGGTGGATGAGGTCACTGGGCGGTGAGGTGTGTTTCAGGAAGTGTTCCCTTCAATGGGACACTACCAATGGGAGTTTGGATGGAGGGAAGCCACTGATCCCTCATTGACACCCACATGGTAGGGCATGCACGGGGCTGGGCGCTGGCTCAGTGCACAATGCAGAGCAGTGTGTTACTAGCACCGAGGAGCCTGCGTGGGTTAGCGTGGACGTAAGCCAGACTATCCCTATCCCCAGCAGCAGACAAACTGGGAAATGAGGACATTCCAGCCACTCCCTGCCACTTGGCAGATACGGCTCTGTCTGTTTCGGAATTTTAACTTTTAAATTGGACTCACATGTAATCCTAACGTACTCTCACACAGAGAGCTTTTATGATCTCTCTCTCTCTCTCTCTCTCTCTTCTCTCTCACTGTCTTGCCTAGTTTTTTTTGTTCTTGCTTGTGGCAACAGAAAGCAAACCCCTTTGATAGATGAAGTGACAGTGTCTCGTTAATTTTCCACCTTGTTATCTAGCTCTACAAGAAGTTACAGTGCAAAAAGGCGAAAGGAAGCAATGAACTGAAAGCTGCAAATGCACAAAAGGATGCAAATGCACTTTAATAAGCTTCACCTATAGACCCAATGTCAACCGTGCATCTTAGAGTCTCACAATACGCAGTGCACATGCAGTTATAACAACATTAATTAGCTTTTTATTATTGGCATGTACTGTAATCCACCTCTCTGGCTCCAGGCTTTTGCACCTCGACACTGGAAAAGAGGTGTTGTGTGTTTGATAAGAATACAATTAGGTTCAAGATGGCTCCTCTCCTCTCAATCTCTGATTCTCTAATCACTGAAGAGCTTGGTCTCCCTGTAGCCCGACTGCACTGAGCTCCGTCATAATCAGCCCTTTACAGCTGGCTCGTTCACTTTGAGAGCTGCATTGTGGTTTGTACTCTATTTATTTGTGCACCGGCATCTTGGGGGACAACTGTTTTACAAGTTTCGGGACCTCTGGGAAAGCCAGTGAGAAATTGGCCCTGTTTGAATTGACTTCTTCTTCTGTCCTTCCCGTGTTGCCTTCAGTTTATAACTGATATGTGAAATATTTCACCATGTGTGTCCATATTTCTCAATGAAGGCTTATGTCAAATGCTAATTTTATGAAAGTACAGAATCGGAGCTAGAAAATGGTTTATCATACACTGTATTTGGATAAAAGATGGGAAAGTAATGCAGCTTTAAAAGTTGATATCTTGTTATCCCACTTAGGAGACAAGTAGAGGGAAATAACTTTTGAAAGATTTTGATGAGATTTTAACACTTCCTAGAGGATAAACCAGACTTGTAGAGGTCTACAAAAAATGTTTTCTGAGGTCTTGGATGATTTCCTTTGATTTTCCCATAATGTCAAGCAAAGAGGCACTGAGTTTGAAGGTAGGCCTTTAAATACATCCATAGGTACACCTCCAATTGACTCAAATGATGTCAATTAGCCTATCAGAAGCTCCTAAAGTCATGGCATAATTTTCTGGAATTTTCCAAGCTGTTTAAAGGCACAGTCAACTTAGTGTATGTTAACTTCTGACCCACTGGAATTGTGATACAGTAAATTATATGTGAAATAATCTGTCTGTAAACAATTGTTGGAAAAATTACTTTTTTGTGTCATGCACAAAGTAGATGTCCTAACCGACTTGCCAAAACTATAGTTTGTTAACAAGAAATGTGTGTAGTGGTTGACACAACAGTTAATTTACTGTACTTTAACTTGTTGTTGACACAATCCAAAAAACGGCCCATTAGAAATGGAAATCTGGGTGAGTTGGGTATCATTTCAAAGCTTGTTCTAATGTCAACATGTCAACACAACTAGTTATAAAACATGATATTACAGTGCCAGGCTTTCACAACGCTATTCAGAGAATTGGTGCGCATAGAAAGGTGTCATGAGCGCATTCTGGTACGTGTCCCGCTGTGAATTTTCGTCACAATAGACAAACATACGCTCATTCTGTTCAGAACAACGCATTGTATGACCCCAGTGTTCAAAAACATACACTGTATATGACATGAGTTTCATGATATGGAAATGTGAAGTGCACATTTGGACTCACGGGTGTTTGGCTAGCTTGTATGTCATCAAAGCGGTATTTATTATAATCCTCAACAGCTCATCTTTCAAATGACATCGTGTCCTCTTAATTTACAGCATTTCCCTCACTCAGACGACAAAACATTTGCTAAAGTTGCCCAAATAGCAAGAGGGGTGGTGGCAACTTCATGACGCACGAGGTGCTGAAGTTCAGAGCGGCTGTCAGTCAAAACCCATAAAGCGCTGTGAAGCACAGAGCCTGAGCTCTGACCTCATTTAGAGCACGTTACTGTACTGCCACTGCGTTCCAATTTAGCCGCGTATCAGCGCCCAAATCTTCAATTTACAAATGTAAAGGGCTACGCCTTAACCTCAACCTACCCACACATGCAACACGTGCGTCAGCATGACATTGTCCTCCAGAAAGTAGTCTCTCTACTTAAAGGTAGACTCAGCGAAATGACTTTGCAGCACCGCAGATATTGAGATGAGTGAGATGCAAGACCTCGCTCTCACACAGTTACACACAGTATCTGCGCATGTGCAAGGGTTTGCATCATGCTCTTACAGCGTGGTAGCCAGGGCACCAAAACAGTGAGAAGTTGAGTCTCGTGGTTCATCGCTCTTAGTTGTGGAAATTGACCCACTATGCGGTTTACTATCTGCATCTATGTCATATCGCTGAGTCTACCTTTAAACCCAGCTAAATTCAGGGCGGCATTGTTTTTGAGCTGTAGCAACACTTTTGCAGTGTCCAAAGCTATATCTTTCTGAAAATCGGAGGTAGCAAAGATCATCTATATACTGACCAGCATAGTTCTGTTATAGACAGAAGCCTGTGAAATGACAGACCAATCAGGACTCATCTCTCAGCACTTCCAACCACAACATTAGCTTAGCCAATCAGGACTAGCCAGGAGGATCCTTTCTTTCTCCCTTTATAGCTCAGTGCTTTCTCCTTGGCTGAACTAGGTTCATCATTGAAAATGTTTATTCATATTTACAGATCCCATACAAGTTTGTAATTAGGGCATATGAAAGTGTTCAAGAAGGCATTTCTGCAACAAACCAAAAAAAGCTTCAAACACCTCATATCCTGTTCCTGGTCACATTTTGGCTTCCATTATACACTGATAATGGATCAGTGAACATGATGTAATTTGTGAGCATGGATAGTAAGGGATTAACTGGTAAACTGCTACTAGGACGAAAACACTGGAAAGGAAGCCATTTTGGATTTCAGTTGGTTGCATGGAGAAATGTAAGCAGGCCTATGTCATTGCACAGATGTTTGCTCTATTTGTGGTCATACAGTACCCTGCTAATGGCAGTGTTTGTATGTTGTATCTTTCTGTATTGCTACTACAATCACTCAATAGTCAGAAAGACAGTCCCATACTCACAACTAACACAACACTGTCAGGTTCCCACACAGGTCTACCTTACTTTTGCCAAACTTTGCATGATGTTCTGTGAATATAATCAATTACAATAGTTGTGGACAGGGAAACGTACTGAAAGATTTAGAACCTGAATTCATTTCACATTTTACCACAACATGATTATTTATAGAATGTTTTCGGGAAGTGATTTTGTTGCATACCATTATGTGATTTCTTGTGGCTTTTGGTCTGCATGTAGTAACGACACTGATGTCTTCATTTCTCATGCTGCATAATTACATCCTCATCCTCTCTTCAGCCAGTCATTTAGAAATGTATATCTTGGCAATGGAGAATATACCGGCGAAATGAACAATGCAGTGGCAATTGTTCATTTTAATTGTGGAAACGTATGAAGATTCCTACAAAATAGCTCAGCCAGATGTGATATTGCTAGCAAGCCAATTTGCATTTCATTTGGCACTGTCGAGAAAAATCCTGATGCCTTTGCAATATTGAAATGCAGTGAGGAAAAACTGTTACCGGCGACTTATTCGAGCAGGAGGCATTTTAGGGAGAGGTGCTCCTCCTATAGCAATTAGCCACAGAGCTTGTAATACGCCAGAATCACTCTTACTAAGTGATTTCCTCTCTGTCAAACGAGCCAAATTAATTTGAGTGATACTTTTCATTTAGTTAGCATCAAAACAGCTTTTCCGTTCACATTCCATATGGGCATCTGATGCAAGGTATGCCATTAAACTGCTGCTGCCAGATGTTTTCCACAACCCTCCCATTATCAATGCAAATTTATTCATTAAACAATTTAATTGTGTCAATGATTGACAGGTGGTCACATTATTATGGGGGAATGTTATGAAGCTAATAATAATGCTGGTCCTATTAACTCCCTGTGTAAGCAATATGTGTGTCAACGTTTATGTGGATGAACCCTTTTCTAATGCTGCGCAGTAGGACAAATGGTTCCACCCACTACACAGATAAGCACTTTTTTGTTTGTTGTTGCAGCATTTGATATCAGCGGTTATGTGGTTCTGACACTGCTCAACTATATGCGGAAGAGGACCTGCATGATAATGTGGAATGCCTTGGAGACATGCCCCACAACACTCGGAACACTACGATGCGTTCTCACACCCAGTTTTAGAGAAGGAAAGAGCTTAGGGATGGATGTGAATTGCACAATGGATTCACGTGGGGCTATGTCAAGTCACAGGGTAGTCTATCGAGACTCGTTCACATCTTGTTCAGTTTTGTTTGTCAAATCATTTTTGAAATACTGACTGTCCAAACAGCAAGTTACAAGTGACCCAATCGGATTTGTGTGTGTTCATACTGTAGTCATTTGCTGACATGGCTATGCTAGTTGTCAGGCGGCGGCAGGGTAGCCTAGTGGTTAGAGCGTTGGACTAGTAACCGAAAGGTTGCAAGTTCATATCCCCGAGCTGACAAGGTACAAATCTGTTATTCTGCCCCTGAACAGGCAGTTAACCCCTAGGCTGTCATTGAAAATAAGAATTTGTTCTTAACTGACTTAGTTAGCAATTGTATGCTCATTCTTATGTGTTGACAAAAAAAGAAGAAGGCTACTAATGGAGAGGGTAGAGTGATATGTCAATGTCCAAATCAGAATGTATCATAGGGCTCTGTAGCTAGACAGAAGGCTACTAATGGAGAGGGTAGAGTGATATGTCAATGTCCAAATCAGAATGTATCATAGGGCTCTGTAGCTAGACAGAAGGCTACTAATGGAGAGGGTAGAGTGATATGTCCAAATCAGAATGTATCATAGGGCTCTGTAGCTAGACAGAGAGGCTACTAATGGAGGTAGAGTGATATGTCCAAATCAGAGTGTATCATAGGGCTCTGTAGCTAGACAGAAGGCTACTAATGGAGAGGGTAGAGTGATATGTCCAAATCAGAATCATAGGGCTCTGTAGCTAGACAGAAGGCTACTTTACAGGATTGTGATCGGATCAAGACAGATGAAAAGGAGACTTGAGCTTGGTGGCTGGTTGTTTTGGAGTCCAAGGTTACCTGCTTAACTCTCGTTAGAGAGTGCATGTTCCCTGTACTCACATGCCGTGTCTTATGAATAGAGTTTTGACAGGCACTCCCCAGGCACCTAACCCGCAGCCTTAAGGACCCCATTACCTACTGCTTCAGGATGTTGTTTTAGCTTCTTAAGTGTTCCCGATTTGTTTTTCTCAACCACCCTCTGTGTGAATGATGTGTCCAAAGAGGAAATAGTACAGTGTAAGTGTATAATACAGGAAGTGTTTGGTTTCCTGTCTTGGTTCGGTACGACCATCTGTACACAGAGTGTTGCCCCAATTCCCATCTCTTAATTCATACTGTGCATATAGTGTTTGGCTGTTCCACACAAGCTGAAGTAGGGAATTGGGAAATGTAGCAATTTATGTATATCTAAATGCTATCCACAGAATATATTTGGCACTGATGATTGTATTTTTATACACAGAAGGCTACAGTAAAGTTAAAGAGATAATTACATAATTATATATAGTAAACTGTAATCAGCTACCAATGAGTACTATTTCTCCATACATGGTACAGTACCTCCCAGATAACCCCTGATGTTAAAGCAGCACCCTGGGCTTACGGTTTGATTAGCCATGTCTTCTCCCTCTCCTATATTCCCCAGAGGTCAGGCTCAAGTTCTGCTCTTCGTGTAGAGGAAACGCCATTGCCAGTGGGCTGTGGAGGATCATAGATTTTTATGGACCCCTCGGCTTGGCCCCTGTGAGACGGGTCTCCTGGCTGCAGTAGGCTGGGGGCCCCGGGGCCCCAACAGGAAGTGCAGGCAGGAGGAGGTCATGCTCAGGCAGGCATAGATCCGCTTGATTGGTAAAGAAAGCAAGTGGCAGCAGGTGATCCCCATGATTTAATGGGCTGGACAGCACCCACCGTGTGATGATTCTGATTCCTTTTTCCTTCGTCTCAAACTTCATAATGAATTATATTGGGGTTTAAGCAGGAATTTCTGATGGTGGAGGCCTACAGTGTTTGGGAAACACATGTGCAACATTTGTAATGCTGGCGAAGTGGCATGGGATTATGGACGATAATGTGTTTGAATTTGAGAAGGTACAAGAGGATTCACACAGCTTATTATACACTGAGTGGACAAAACATTAGGAACACCTGCAGTTTCCCATGACAGACTGACCAGGTGAATCCAGGTGAAAGCTATGATCCCTTATTGATGTCACTTATTGATCCACTACAATCAGTGTAGATGGAGGGGAGGAGAACTTAAGGATTTTTAAGCATAGAGACAATTGAGACGTGGATTGTGTATGTGTGCCAGTCAGAGGGTGAATGGGCAAGACAAACAATTTAAGTGCCTTTGAACGAGGTAGGGTAGTAGGTGCCAGGCGCACCGGTTTGAGTGTGTCAAGAACTGCAACGCTGCTGGGTTTTTCACGCTCAACAGTATGCCGTGTGTATAAAGAATGGTCCACCACCCAAAGGACATCCAGCCAACTTGACACAACTGTGGGAAGCACCCTGCAGGGTGTCGAAAGCGTTCCACAGGCATGCTGGACCATGTTGACTCCAAGGCTTCCATACGGTTGTGTCAAGATGCCTGGATGTCCTTTGGGTTGTGGACCATTCTTGATACACCTTTGGAAACTGTTGAGTGTGAAAAACCCAGCAGCGTTGCAGTTCTTGACACACTCTAACCGGTCTGCCTGGCACCTACTACCGTTATGGAAATAGCTCCTTTCTCACAAATAACATTTATCCATGCCCTGACGAATTGAGGGTGTTCTGAGGGCAAAGGAGGAAGGTGTTCCTAATTTTTTCTACACTCAGTGTATAGCCTCATACCAGGCTCCAATTCTGTAGGTGTGTCTTTGAAGTAGAGATACTATTTTTTAAATTTGATTCCACCTTTATTTAACCAGGTAGGCTAGTTGAGAACACCTTTATTTAACCAGGTAGGCTAGTTGAGAACACCTTTATTTAACCAGGTAAGCTAGTTGAGAACAAGTTCTCATTTACAACTGCGACCTGGACAAGATAAAGCAAGGCAGTGCGCCACAAACAACAACACAGAGTTACATGGAATAAACAAGCGTACAGTCAATAACACAATAGAAAAAAATAAAGTCTATATACATAGTGTGCAAATGGCATGAGGAGGTAAGGCAATAAATAGGTCATAGTAGCAAAGTAATTACAATTTTGCAGATTAACACTGGAGTGAGAGATGAGCAGATGATGGTGTGTAAGTAGTGATTGGTGTGCAAAAGAGCAGCAAAGTAAATAAAAACAATATGGGTATGAGGTAGGTAGGTAGATTGGGTGGGCTATTTACAGATGGACTATGTACAGCTGCAGTGATCGGTTAGCTGCTCAGATAGCTGATGTTTAAAGTTAGTGAGGGAAATGTAAGTCTCCAGCTTCAGCGATTTTTGCTATTCGTTCCAGTCACTGGCAGCAGAGAACTGGAAGGAAAGGTGTCCAAAGGAGGTGTTGGCTTTGGGGATGACCAGTGAGATATACCTGCTGGAGCTTGTGCTATGGGTGGGTGTTGTTATCATGACCAGTGAGCTGAGATAAGGCGGAGCTTTACCTAGCATAGACTTGTAGATGACCTGGAGCCAGTGGGTCTGGCGACGAATATGTAGCGAGGGCCAGCCGACTAGAGCATACAAGTCACAGTGGTGGGTGGTATAAGGCGCTTTGGTGACAAAACGAATTGCACTGTGATAGACTGCATCCAATTTGCTGAGTAGAGTAATGGAAGCTATTTTGTAGATGACATCGCCGAAGTCGAGGATCGGTAGGATAGTCAGTTTTACTAGGGTAAGTTTGGCGGCATCCGTGAAGGAGGCTTTGTTTGCGAAATAGAAAGCAGATTCTAGATTGGTTTTGGATTGGAGATGTTTGATATGAATCTGGAAGGAGAGTTTGCAGTCTATGCCAGAAGTATTTGGGAATAATCCCCAGACAAAGTTGGGTTCCATCCCATTTCATGACATATGGGCGGCAGGTAGCCTAGTGGTTAAGAATGTTGGGCCAATAACCAAAAGATCACTGGTTCAATTCACCAAGCCAACTAGGTGAAACATCTGGTGATGTGCCTTTGAGCAAAGCACTTAACCCTAATAGCACCTGTAAGTCGCTCTGGATAAGAGTGTCTGCTGAATGACAAGAATGTACAAAGAAGTATATGCAGTTGAAGTCGGACGTTTCCATACACTTAGGTTGGAGTCACCAAAACTCATTTTTCAACCACTCCACACATTTCTTGTTAACAAACTATAGTTTAGCAAGACGGTTAGGACATCTACTTTGTGCATGACACAAGTACTTTTTCCAACAATTGTTTACAGACAGATTATTTCACTTATAATTCACTGTATCACAATTCCAGTGGGTCAGAAGTTTACATACATTAAGTTGACTGTGCCTTTAAACAGCTTGGAAAATTCCAGAAAATTATGCCATGACTTTAGGAGCTTCTGATAGGCTGATTGACGTCAATTGGAGGTGTACCTCTGGATGTATTTCAAGTCCTACCTTCAAACTCAGTGCCTCTTTGCTTGACATTATGGGAAAATCAAAAGAAATCAGCCAAGAAATCAGCCAAAAATTGTAGACCTCTACACATCTTGTTTATCCTTGGGAGCAATTTCTAAACGTCTGAAGGTACCAGGTTCATCTGTACAAACAATAGTATGCAAGTTTAAACACCATGGGACCACGCAGCCGTTATACCGCTCAGGAAGGAGACGCCTCTGTCTCCTAGAGTTGAACGTACTTTGGTGTGAAAAGTGCAAATCAATCCCAGAACAACAGCAAAGGACCTTGTGAAGATGCTGGAGGAAACAGGTACAAAGGTATCTATATCCACAGTAAAACGAGTCCTATAGTGACATAAGCTGAAAGGCCGCTCAGCAAGGAAGAAGCCACTGCTCCAAAACCGCCATAAAAAAGCCAGACTATGGTTCGTAACTGCACATGGGGACAAAGATCGTACTTTCTGGAGAAATGTCCTCTGGTCTGATGAAACAAAAATAGAACTGTTTGGCCATAATGACCATCATATTGTTTAGAGGAAAAACGGGGAGGCTTGCAAGCCAAAGAACCCCATCCCAACCGTGAAGCACGGGGGTGGCAGCATCATGTTGTGGGGGTGCTTTGCTGCAGGAGGGCCTGGTGCACTTCACAAAATAGATGGCATCACGAGGAAAGAAAATTATGTGGATATATTTAAGCAACATCTCAAGACATCAGTTACAGCTTGGTCGCAAATGGGTCTTCCAAATGGACAATGACCCTAAGCATACTTCCAAGGTTGTGGCAAAATGGCTTAAGGACAACAAAATCAAGGCATTGGAGTGGCCATCACAGAGCTCTGACCTCAAACCCATAGAAAATGTGTGGGCAGAACTGAAAAAGCGTGTGCGAGCCTACAAACCTGACTCAGTTACACCAGCTCTGTCTTGAGGAATACAAAATTCACCCAACTTATTGTGGGAAGCTTGTGGAAGGCTACCTGAAACGTTTGACCCAAGTTAAACAATTTAAAGGTAATGCTACCAAACACTAACTGAGTGTATGTAAACTTCTGACCCACTGGGAATGTGGTGAAAGAAATAAAAGCTCAAATAAATCATGCTCTCTACTATTATTCTGGCATTTCACGTTCTTAAAATGAAGTGATGATCCTAACTGACATAAGACAGGGAATTTTTACAAGGATTAAATGTCAGGAGTTGTGAAAAACTGAGTTTAAATGTATTTGGCTAAGGTGCATGCAAACTTCTGACTTCAGCTGTATAGTGCTCCTTAGCAACACACATCGGTAATAAAACAGTAACGTCATTTCCACATGGTAGCCATATTCTCTTATTGTTGTATGTTGCAATGGCTCCAATACACTGTATGGTATGTAATTCTACATGTCCTCTTCAGGGCTAAGGGCAAATACCCTCCAAATGATTTACAGAAGATTTACAGTAAGAATGGCACACTGTTACCTTGTTTAGTTTTGGGACAATTTCTTCAGAGCTATTATTTTTTGGTGAAGCATCATTTAACATACTGACATTCATTGATAGTGTGAAAAGTAGTTTTATTTGTCACAATACCATATTGTATTTATGCAGTGAGTCCCAAATTGACACATATTATGGAAATATCTCCTTTCTCACAAATAACATTTGTCTTGTAACAATAACAGCATATATCACGATAGGACACTGTGTAAATAGTCTGATTGCTTTCTTGTCGATTGTTTACTTTATTTTGGGCAGGCGTTCCTTATCTATTTAATGAAGCCCTTCCAAGGACCGGGCAGAGAAAGTGCTTAAAGAGAGAGGGGGTCGGGGGGTGTCGGAGTGTTCCAGACCATGGACTGCTTTGTGTTTGCCCTGGTATACAAGCCTGGTCCCTGTTGGCAATAGACTGGTTTGTTCCAGTCCAGCACACCCCTCTTCCTGCAGGGCCTTCTGGAGCCTATCCACCACTGCTAGCTCTCTTTGCATGCAAATCCACTCTGCCTCTAAGGCACTAAGATTAATACAAAGCTTTCATAAACAACGGACGGCTAGATACATATGCCACTCATTGCAATATTTACCATATGGCCTCATATCGACTGTTCTACATACTACATAGACTTGATAGATGTTTTATGTTCATATGGTTGCTTAGCAACTTTGTTGTTAGCCTCATGGCCTGAGGCCGCTCTCACTGCAACAAAGACGGGGATCGTCAGACTGTCGAGAGGAATTCTATACCACGACTCCTGAGGGAAAGGCAAGGATGCTCCACAGCACAAGTGATGATTTTCTACTTATGTTTAAGGCCCAATGCAATACACCTTCACCTGAGATTGTGTTTTAGCACGTTTCAATGAAATGACATTCCACAAATGTGTCGGCTGGACGGGTACCCTTTACATTTGCTTACAATTAGATACCTCTTCTTACTTAACCCTTGACCTGTTGGCTCATTTGTTATTTGAGAGGCCGCTCCAATTCTGATTTCCCGTTTGCCTCTCAAATGTATTTTTGTTTAGCCAATGATTATCAAATGGAAGTAATAATTGTTTTCACATCCTTCATCCTCATCATAGAGCATGATAAGGCAACGCTGGTTTCGGTAGGTTCATTTAGGTAGGACAGGAGATCTGGAAATCTGTGAGGGGAGCAATGGTGCGTTCTGGGAGCTGGTGTTCATGAGAGCATTTGGAAGTCACCAAGGGGGAGTTAGCCTGTTGCCACACTGCAAAGTCGCCTGATGGACTCGAGACAGACTATTAACTCCAGCCAACACCCGTGGCTTCGCTGATGTCTGCTAATCAACTTGGATCTCCTCCAAGCCTCAAACAAAGAGGCAGGGAGTGGACGGTGCTTTGAGAGCTTTTGGCTTGAGGCCTTAGCTAGCTTATACTCTGTTTCAGGCATTTGTGAGTGTTATGCACCAATTGATGTATGTTTTACGTCTCGACAACCCAAACCGAATATCCACTGTTCTGTCTGTTATAGTGGGTTGTGAGGGGAAAAAAAGAAGAGTGGTATACAGTGTGTTGCATGTGAGAACAGGATTTGATACCCTTACTCTGTGAATTACTGGAAAGGGTGGGCCATGGCCAGCCACTCCTTTGAGTAGAAACTGAAGCATCTGTTTACGGTGTGCAGTGAGTAGATTCATGTCCTGAGGCGTGGACTGCCCGTGGGATATCCAGATTTTGGAAAGGGGGCTGATACTGTAGGCCAACATCCACAGGACTTGATGGGAAATCCCTAGCACAGTAAACCACTGGTAAACATCACTCTGTTGTATTTCAAGTATGTATTTTATTCGGTGACTTGTAATCAAGCAAGTTTGTCCCATTGACCAATAGGCCACACCCTGAAGTTAGCCATAAATTAGATTCACTATGCATAAAAGTTGTATGATCAACTAAGAAAAAATGTGACTGTCATCCGACTGTTAGATCCATATCTAACAACTCATAATGCAGCTCTCTCTGCCCCTAGTGTTCCGATGTGTTCCATTGCTTCAAAATGTATCAGATCCCTTGTCCCCGAGGCACAACACACACCGTACATAAGCATCCACAGATTTAAGGTGTTTGGAAATGTGTACACAGAAGCTGCACACTATAAAGGAGGATAACGTAGGCCAACATACACCATAATCAAACACAACAATGGTATCAAACCTCTCCTGTCGTTGGTGGACAAAGAGGAATTTGGTAGCAGTGCTCACTGCATTCCCTGAAGAGAGCAGGAGATTATCAGAGAGTAAACATAACGCACCACTAGGTTTTTTTCCCTCCTTTCACATATATTTTTCCCTGCTAAGCGTTATTACACTGACACCCGTGCGTAACATGTGGAATTTAATCTGTTTTCATTTGCTATTTGTTTCCTCCTAAACAAGGCGCAGGGCCCGGGTGCGTTGTGCGTCTGCTGGGAACGACGTCAGGGTACGCCAGCTGCATTTTACAGTCTTCCCGTGCAGTCGTCCAAAAATATGCAGTAAAGCCCTGGCAGTTAACGTTATGAATCAATTCATTTTTCACTCCTCCCTCACTCCGTTTTTGAGTTTAACGTGACACGTTCTTATCAGCGAGAACAGTTGTCGAGAAAAAATAAGAAACATTTTGTAGGTGTTTTCAGAGCACAGCAAAATGTGTAAAACAGTTTTACATCATACACTTCCCATGGTTTGCTATGTTTTTCCCCCTGCCAATAAAGGGCCTTGTTTTGGTTGGGCCAACTTGGTCTTGTTATTGTTAGGCTTGCACAATGAGGACAGCATTTCATCACATACTTTGTCACAACGTTATAAGATATTGTGCTTATACTACAGAGCCAAAAAGGGTTCAATGGCTTGCTTCATATGGCCCTGAAAAGGTTATCTGCAGGTTGTTGTTTTTTTTACACTGCACACCTCATTTCGTTCTCTAGACAGAGAAGTGAGCCTTGTTTCAGATACAGTGCACTCAGAGCAAGGCGAGTCAGCAGCTTAGCTAGGCTTTAGGACGCTTAATAATTCTGTCAAATTTCATGAGAATTGTTTAATCAACCTTGCCAATCAAAGGTGCGTTTAGAACCGTCTCGAGAAGGATTAATGTGCTGTTCACACACAAAAAAACATAATTTAATGACCTCTTAATGAGTCTGAGATTAAATCAACAAAGTAGGTTGACGCTACTGTAAAGCAATCTGCCTCTGTATTTCAAGCGCAACCTATCTAAAGGATAAGACTATTTTATACTGAAACTGGTATACATTTGACGTTATTTGATGTAGCACTCAGCAAGCTTTTATTAGCACAATACCTCAGTCATATGCATTCTAGAAACAGTTCACACATGATTAGTCTGCACCAGTCTGTAAACCTGACTTTAATAATAACTCAGTCATGCTCTTTGTTAATGCTCTCAGCGTGTCCCTTCTACAGAGTTATACTAAACTGTAGCATAGCACGTAGATCACCCTTTAAACTAATTCCCCATTTTGTTCTGTAACATTTACAGTACAGTCGTGGATATCCTCTAGCATGTTAGCTACTCAACGCTAATGTCTTCCAGTGCTGTTGTTGTACTGTTTACTGCCAAGTCCGGCAGAGGAAAGATAAGCAGGAGGAACCCTACCGACCAGATACTAACTGTCAAAATAAAAGTGATGAACTCTGCAGAGGGTAAACACAACGCAGTGGATCTCCCATGCCAGTGCTTATGGCTCCGCTCTAACCACACATCTAAATGATGACCCTAGCCTTCCTGACTGGCTGGCTGTCCTAGCCTCGGCCCCTCCCCGACCCCTCGGCTGGGGCCAGTATGCATGCTGAGCTGTTTTATTATTATTTATGGGGGTACTATAATTGGGCAGATAAAGAACACGGGGCGGATTAGGAGCGGAGTGACATGTTTATCGTGCGCTCGGATCAGGACCTGCCGTTAGCCACAGGTGCAGAGTTTTACATGAGGGAGCGATTTATGGTGGCCAAAGGCGAGTGGGGAGGAGGAGGAGGAGGAGGAGGAGGAGGAGGAGGAGGAGGAGGAAGAGGAGAAGGAGAGGGCAGCTTGTTACATTGCCCTCTGCTGGGCGGAGTTAAAGTTGCCTAGTGGTTCAATTTGCCCCTAAGTCCCTAAACTATGATGTTCAATGGAGTCTTTTTAGTAAGCAAGTGTTGATTTACTTCTCATTTCATCCCGGTGGTCTTGATTTTAGATCAACAAATTAAATGAAGGTCTCATAGGAGGGAGGAAGATGTTCCACATGCTCTTCCCATTTGACCATTCTGGGTATCTCTTACACCCAAATCACAGGAGAATGACTAGGAATAATGGCAAAATCAGACTTACAAAACGATTGGCAAACTCGGATGCATTTGAAGCTGTTGTTTCCCATGACCATTTCCAAGTTACAGTATAGACCTAATGTGCAGGTTCATTTGACGAGGTGTTTAGGGATACTCTTTGACATACGGTAACTCAGCAAAGCCATAACTTGGTGATTGCGCTACTTCATAAATCCCAGAGTTAGCTTACCACCATTTTCAATAGACTGAGTTAGCATTAGCAGAGTGTGTTGTTGTGTCATGTGGCAAAGCTTTCTCACCAGTGCTACATGCACTTGTCCAGCCATAATGTTAAAGGCGAGAGTGTGGGCTGCATGGTATTTGGGGGTTCTCTAGCTTTAATGTAGCTTGGCAGCCTTTACGAGCAGGCAGAGAGAGGCCAGTCCCAAGGTCCTCCAGGGCCCAGTAAGCTGGTGGCAGGTCCACTTTATCACCTTCCTCCGTGTGAACTCTGGCTGAACCGGGCCGCCACCAGCCATCCTGCTTTTATTTCCCTGGCATCTGCCCTGTTCCCGCATGAGACATAAGGTGAGCCGCTCCTTTTGTTTTCGTCCTCGCAGCATCTGCCAGGCCATCTTTAGTACTTCAATAAGACCCACTCACCCCCTGCCTGCCTGCCTGCCTGGATGCCCTCAACCTCCCACATCCTTCCCCCTCCTGCTGCCCTCACCGCCGCCACCACTAGAGATGGAGGGAAACACTGTCACGACCGCGATGCAGACGAGGGCTTTTGCACTCCGCTGGGTTATGCATCATAGTGGCGGCGAGGGAAATACTGAGGCGGGAAGCGAGTTTTACGAGGGTGGAGAAATATGATGTCTCACATTTTCTTCCACTGCTACTCTCTCCATCCCCTCATCATTTTTTCACCGCTCTGTCGCTACCTCCCTCTCTCTCACTTACTCTCTCTCCGGTTCTGTCTCGCTCTATCTCTCTATCTCGCTCTATCTCACCCTCACTATTTGCCTCCCTCGCTCTTCACAAACATGCCTGCAACCATGCCCTTTCCTCTTCAAACTAATTACCTCGGCTACCTTGTAACCACAACCCCTCGGGACACTAACAACTGTCAGACCAGTATTATTTTTGAAATTCAAACAATCATCTTACGTGCGCTGCTGCTAAGATCCTGGCCTTTTCGGCAGCTTCGACCTTCAGTAATTAATACCCCAGGGGCCATTATTGGCAAAGCCTTTATCCTCCGGGCCAAGAAGCCTCTAACCCGCTAATTACGGGCAAGCAGCTAATCTTCTAGCTTCATGATTGACAGGTACACCTATTCTACTAATTGCCTGTTGCAGACAACACCTGGTGAACTGTATCGTCAGGGGAGACTGGATAGTACTGAGAACTCCTGTGGGTCTCTTGGGAGGCTGAACAAGTGTGTATGCGTGTGTGCTATGGAAAAAGAGACAGTCGAGGCCAGGTTGAGTTGTGCTTTCTGAGGAGCGTGTGGTAGGACGAGCTCCAGTCAGCATATTTATTTGGAGTGTATGTAACCCTACGATGAACACTTCTTTGTATGAAAACAGACAACAAAAAACACAATGACAATTTTGTGACAACTTGGAATAAGAGACAAACAACAATGTGAATCATACAAATGTGGGATCCTAATTTGAGCAGTTTCGTCACAGGAATAAAATAATTCTGGGGATAATTTCAAGTTTTGATACAGTATAGGCTATAGTTTAGGTGTAGCCTACGGCTGCATTTCAGATATAGCCTGAGGACTCACACCAAATTCTTCCGCTGATCTGTCATTCTCGACATACTTTATTCTGAGACTGCCATCATGGAAGTTGTTTGTGGTGATGAGGGGCACGAGGAGTGTTCAAGTCATCAACGATTGGATTGTGTCTAGCCAATCAGAGTATCCAAGCCAATGACAAATGTTCAACCGCCGCTTTACCCATACAGTCAGTCAGGTCCATAAATATCTGGACATTGACCAAGTTATTATCATTTTGGCTCTGTACGCCACCACAATGGATTTGAAAGAAAACAAGGGTATTTACATTCACATTGGATGAACGGTGTAGGAATTACAGCACTTTTTATATGTGGTCCTCCCAATTTTAGGGGCTCAAAAGTAATTGGACAAACTAACATAATCATAAATTAAATTGTGAGTTTTAATACTTGGTTGCAAATCCTTTGCAGTCAATGATTGCCTCAAGTCTGGAACCCATTGACATCACCAGATGTTGGGTTTCTCCCTGCTGATGCTCAGCCAGGCCTTTACTGCAGCTGTCTTCAGTTTCTGCTTGTTCTTGGGGTGTTTTGCCTTCAGTTTTGCCTTCAGCAAGTGAAATGCATGCTCTATTGGATTTAGGTCAGGTGATTGACTTGGCCATTGCAGAACATTCCACTTCTTTGCCTTAAAAAAGATTTGGGTTGCTTTCGCAGTATGCTTCGGGTCATTGTCCATCTGCACTGTGAAGCGTTTAGCTGAATCTGAGCAAATAATATAGGCCTAAACTCTTCAGAATTCATCCTCCTGCATTTGTCAGCTGTCACATCATCAATAAATACAAGGGAATCAGTTCAATTGGCAGCCATACAGTAGCTTGCGAAAGTATTCACCCCCCTTGGCATTTTACAACCTGGAATTAAAATGTATTTTTTGGCAGTTTGTATCATTTGATTTACACAACATGCCTACCACTTTAAAGATTCAAATTTGTTTTATTGTGAAACAAACAAGAAATAAGAATAACAATAAATAAAAATAACAGAAAACTTGAGCGCGCATAACCATTCACCCCTCAAAGTCAATACTTTGTAGAGACACTATTTGCAGCAATTACAGCTGCAAGTCTCTTGGGGTATGTCTATATAAGCTTGGCACATCTAGCCACTGGGATTTTTTCCCATTTCCCATTTTTTCCCATTCTTTCTCTAAGCAATGTTTTTTTTCTGGCCACTCTTCTGTAAAGTCCAACTCTGTAGAGTGTATGGTTTGAAGTAGTCCAATAGACAGATACTCCAATCTCCACTGTGGAGCTTTGCAGCTCCTTCAGGGTTATCTTTGGTCTCTTTGTTGCCTCTCTGATTAATACCCTCCTTGCCTGGTCCGTTAGTTTTGGTGGGCGGCCCTCTCTTGGCAGGTTTGTTTTGGTGCCATATTCTTTAAATTTTTTAATAATGGATTTAATGGTGCCCCATGTGATGTTCAAAGTTTCAAAAAATGTTTTAGAACCTAACCCCGATCTGTTCTTTTCCACAACTTTGTCTCTGACCTCTTTGGAGAGAGCTCCTTGGTCTTCATGGTGCCGCTTGCTTGGTGGTGCCCCTTGCTTAGTGGTGTTGCAGACTCTGGGGCCTTTCAGAATTGATGTATATATACTGAGATCATGTGACAGATCATGAGACACTTAGATTGCACACAGGTGGGCTTTATTTAACTAATTATGTGACTTCTGAAGGTAGTTGGTAGCACCAGATCTTATTTAGGGGCTTCATAGCAAAGGGGGTGAATACATATGCAGGCACTACTTTTCCGTTGTAATTTTTTAGATTTTTTTTAAACAAGTAATTTATTTTCATTTAGCTTCACCAATACCGTGACAACTATACCACCACCGTGAGAAAGACGTGTGTTCCTTTTAAATGGCAAACATTGACCTTTTCTCTATACCTAGTCCCTCACGTTTACCTCTACGCCATCCCTCTTCTGACACCAATGTAACGAATTAAGGGGGTAACCCTGACCAGAAGCTGAACCTAGGTCTGTCAAGCCAATACCTTAACCATTGCACCAAGATGTAGAACGTGGGGAATATTAGGAACCGAATCTGTGAAAGACATGTTCATTTGGCTCACTGATTTGCATACTGTCACTACTGCTTTTTGAGCCCCAGACAATGATTATCGGCAGATAAGTTATAAAAACGTTCTCTAAAGATAGTAATTCCTCATTGCAAGAACAACAGAGAGTGAGTAGAGACTTTTCTGGTCCACACATTTTTGTAGTGTGCAAATTTTTTTTTGCAGACCATCTAATAATTTGGTCAGGTAATTATTATTTTTTACTTACATTATGGCAGGCAACTTTGTAGACTTGACATAAAAATAAAAAAAAACATTTCATGGTTTTAGGTAGATTTTAGGTAGATGAACGAAGAGCCGTTTGGGAGCCAAATTAACGACTCTTTTAGCTGAACGGAGCCAAATAAGCCGGCTCACTGAAAAGACTCGAAATGCCCATTCCGTACCTCTTGACTAGGTCGCTCAGTGTTGGGTTAAGCTTGCTACAATATTAAAGTAACTGTCCAGAGTTACTAGATACAGTATCTATTAAATATGACCTATAATTAGTTACAATATGAGTGAAATAGTTTCCCTTGCAAAAATTGTGACGACCGTCTGTTGAAGAAAGTGTGGACCAAAGCACAGCGTGGTAAGTGTTCATACTCTTATTTCAACTGAACACTAAATAACATTAATAACAAAGGGAATGAACGAAAACCGGAACAGTCCTGTCAGGTGCAGAAACACAAAACAGAAAATAACTACCCACAAAAACCCTGTGGGAAAAAGCTACCTAAGTATGGTTCCCAATCAGAGACAACGATAGACAGCTGTCCCTGATTGAGAACCATACCCGGCCAAAACAAAGAAATACAAAAAAAACATAGAAAAAGGAACATAGAATGCCCACCCAAATCACACCCCGACCAAACCAAAATGGAGACATAAAAAGCTCTAAGGTCAGGGCGTGACAAAAATGGCAATTAAGTATGTTACAAAGCAGCATTTTTCATGCTGGAATGGTGTGGGCGTACCCCAACAACAGAATGGTGTGGCTGTCATAAAAAATATAAATGCAAGTAGACCGCATATTGTCCAGCTCATCTTCCTCAGGAGGATGACATCATCCTCAATTAACGGTCTGTTTGAGACAAATTTGAGGTGGGATTTTTTGAAAGTTTTATTTCTTCAATTTATGCTTTGGTCATACAAGTATAGGACGAGTCAACAGCATTGTTTGGGTATGAGTTAACAGAAAATGAACTTTTAAAAGTGAGCTTTTCACTGGACATTGACTTTAATTGCTACTTTATTATCCCGTGCTCTTATTACAACTTCACAACTATCAGCTGACATGCTCAAACTATAATTAACATAACCATAGAGCACTTAAACTGGTACATCACTTCCACTTATGGGTGGCCAAAATTAAAAGTCATGTCCCTACTAAGCCACGGCTCCAATGATTGTACCTTTGTGTTCAACATATTGGATACACAAATGTACCCTTATACTAGATTATCAGCACATGTACCCTAAAAGGTACCAAATAGTACCAGGTGAGATCTTAATGTTCAACTCTGAAGGTACATGATGTGTATTTTGATCTTTTTTTTTTACCCCAGGGAGCAATACTGTACCCTAACGTACCCTTTTATCTGAGACCACTACATAAAGTACTTTCATTTCTAAACTGTGAAACCGATATGTATGAAAACACCTTCAAATAAAATGTGGCATTCTGTACTGTCGCCTCATATGAAACATTTGATTTCAAATCCCAAATGCTGGATTTCAGATATATTTTTGTACACTTGATTGTCACAGTAGTAGGACATTTATTCTGTCTGGTGCTTTAGCGTTTGAGCGAGCGAGAGACAAAGAGAACTGTTGGTTTACAGTGAATTTATGTCAATCACAAGGCTTATCTGCAGTGCAGGACAATTCCCAGCGACGACAGAATGATCAAATTAAGATACTACATCTGCATCTCAGTATTTTGCCATTGTTCCATCTACTACATTTTCGTGTTTGAGCCTTTCTTAGATTATCCCACTAAATAACTGTTAAAGGGGCAGTCAGCAGTTGCTACATACATTTTTGGACTCTGTAAATTAGTGATATGTACCCATTGATTTTTAACGAGCATATCTTATAAATGCCTCATGAGCTCACTTCAACTGTCATACCCCCCACCCCCAGAACCCAAAATATAAACTTGTTTTACTCCAATGTTTGTAAACAAATTGCATGTACACAAACACTGCATAGCCTCAAAACATGGTTAAAACTCTAATTTTGATATCACGGATGGTCAGTCCTTGCATCCATAGCTCTGACTATGAATTTGAGAGTGGTTACATTTCTCCAGACCCATCCCTCAGCTTTTTACTGACACAGGGGCGGGGATACATTTTGTTATTGTTTATACTGCTGATTGCCGCTTTAATGATGTTGAGAATCATCTCTGCCTTGTAATGGAACATGAAGTGTGATATAGGGGGATTAGAATTAGATGGATGAGAGATACTATATTTTCTCACTTCTTACTTGAAAACATACTGTATCACAGCACTCAAATTGTATGATCATTTGAAACAGTCTGGCTCATTGTAATGCTCTAAAAGTGTAATAGAAAGACTGTTTGTTTGAAGTTGAACTGATATCGTTTTAACTACTTTGCAGATATGAAACAAACAGACAATCATAATATCAGTCAAAAATATCAAATTCCCAGTTTATGCTACAAAAGCAACTTCATCAGAGGTTTTTAAAATAGGTTCTATTTGTCTCAACATTCGATGACGTACACTAAGGCATTTCTGGCAGAATAGATGGATGCAGTTCAATGCGTGAATGATATAATTCACCAAGACGTTTCTTGGCCGTCCAAAAAATATTGCTATCAGGTTGTAAATCCCAGCTGGCCTGGTACATTGTCTGCTGCCTCCATTCGGGATGCACGGTTGCAGTTTCAATGACTCAATATTTTGGACGAAAACCGACGAATGTAACTAAGGCTGGGAACAAGGACCACATTTCACACTTGCAACAATGATATTAGTAAGTAGTATTGACTTACTGCTACTGATAATAGTTTATAAGTAGAACAATGAGTGAAATAAGTTTGAATATAATAACATTTTCCGACACAGCTCACTCTTTGACGGCTCGAAGGGCTAGCGACAATGGGCCTCTGTGGCGCCAGTCAGGGTGTTGTGGGAAGTGCTGTCAGCGGTCTTCACTTTGACGGGGCTTGTGGGGGAAAGGCCAAGACGTGTGACTGGTGTGAGGACGCAGCGTGCGGCACGACGGTGTACAATGAGATACAAGGCCAGGCTCAGAAGGGGAGAGGCTTCCTTAGTCCAGTGGGACGTGGTGTGCCACCATGTTTTGCAAATGTAACCCTGCCCCCCTATGGCTCTTGACCTTAGAGTTGCAGGCCCGGCGACGTGGGGAGCACCAGCGGATCAATGGATATAAATAACATTATGACGTGATTACCATACCGTCCTCAGAAAACAAAGACCCCCTCACTCACCACCTCCTCCTCCCCTCCTCCCTCCAAGACCAGACCCACTGCACTGCAGGGATGCCTGGGTGACAGTAGTACATCATTGAAAATCACAGGGTCTGACTTCTCTGGTCCGCCTCTCTGCTGGTAACAGTCTCTATGATACCGTCTATTTTCTGTGTGACTAATAGTGCTAAGTAGTTGTGGTAGTCGTGGTATTTTCTAATGAATAATTTGATGAGGTATTCTTTAATTAGATAACCAATAATATTACCACTGTACATGTAATTACACTCTCTGTGCACAATATCCTGCTGTGAAACTACATCATAGACTCAGCGATGCCGTGATATTTGCCATAAAAATAAAACACAAATCTACTCGACTACATGAACTCTCCATTCTTTTATCCTTTTCAGAGTCGGTTCCCTCTTGAGTCCTGGCTGTCAGTAGCAGTCAAAGCAGAGTTCCCGATGGTGGTGACTCCTTCTGCCTCTGACGTCCAGAACTCTTGATGGGTGCCTGAATGCAAACCAAGCGGTAAGAAAGTCATGTTTCAACCATGCGCCAATGAAAACATCAGTCTTCTGGGTGACCATGTCAGCCACAGCACAGATCAATGGTGAAACAAGACCCTTGACGGCAAAGAGTTGACCTGAAACTTAAAAAAGACAAGCGACGAGATGAATTAAGGACCCGGCGGCAACACAAGGTAACGGCAATGTGAGCTACCAATGGGCACAGAGGCGTATTTCTTCAAGAACTGCAGCTTTGCCACTAGAGTGCAGTCATCAGAAGCTAAACTAGTGCTATGCTAGACGACGTCAGATTAGAACTTCGTCCTCATCTCATGTTTCCTGTAACCGAAATGGAAAAATAGGAATATCATGGAAAACATTGTGTAAATGGAAAATGACATGCCATCATCTACAGTAGAGGTTGATGAATGAATTCTCTATCGTCAGCCAACCTTGTCCAGGTTGTGTGTGTTGGAAACACTGAGTGGGGTTTCGGACCACTGGGGTGTAGATGCACAGCAGTCAGGAACCCTGAAATGAGCGCCTCATTTATCAACATTCTTCTGCAAAAATGATTTATCTATTCATTGAATATGCACAGATGTCTTCAATATGTGGGTATGCCCACGGGGCGCTGTTGATTTTGGTGTGTTAGGCAGTGGAATCAGTACAGTGAGGAGGGGGGGGGGGGGGGGTAACGGGGATGGGGGTATGATGAGAAAAGGGTAGACCTGAAAAACAACAGAAAGGGTACCCCTCCAATATAAGTTTCCTTTTCACAGGTGTCTGAGGTTTTTTTCATCCACTCCATGCAGACCCCAAAGGCTCCATTTTCACAACCCATTTCCAACGGTCTCCCTGCCTCTTCTCTAGCATCATGCTGGGCAGCCCAACCTCTGCAGAGTATGTTCAGGGAGACATGCATGGACCAGGACAGTAAAAGAAGTCAATGGACTGGAAAGGTAGACAGAGGAGAATGCAGTCTCCACCATAGCATGACATCTGTGAGCGTTCAGATCCGATGGCCTTCTTTTTGGATGTCCGCCCAAGGCTTATCGCTAAATACGAGCTAGCTATCGTTCCCTGTCTGTGTATTTGGGCATTTAGATATCCTCTGTGTAAAAAAAATCATTAAGTCTCAGATCACATTGGGTGTTTTGTTGAAAGTACTGCTTTGTGAAATCTCACTCGAAAGGTTTCTTTATCGTTTTGCTTTGTTGTTTTTTTATACTGACCTTTGCAGGAAACGTCTTTATCCCACCCATAGGTTTGTCAGTCAGTCCCAGGCAAGCAGAAAATGTGTGCGGCTCCATTTTAGCTTGGGAAGGTAGGTGAGCTTCGAGAAAAACTTTGGCTGCTGTAGCGATTTTGAAACCTGATAGATTTTCTCAGTCAAATACACCTTGGAGAGATTCCCCTAAAAGACACAATTCAATTCAGCATTGGCAAGATATCTCTTTCTTTCTTTTGAAAAACATTTCATTATGACCAACCCAATACGTATAGACTTTGTGGATTACAATTCCACCCTGATAAGATATTCATGTCGTTCCATTGCAAGGAGACCTAGCGCTGCTTAATTGCTCGAGCTTCACTTACAAAAGATCAGCTGCTTTATTATTCAAAAGCCAAATTAACACTATCAAACAGACTTGGGTGACCGTGCAGTGTGCCTGAAAATGATGTAGGGTCAACAACATGCAAATATTAGCATGTTCCGTTGCCCCTGTAACATGGAATGAAAGGGAGAGGAATACTTCATCATGTTGTGTGCATATAAAATAATTGTGTCTCTGGTCGGGCGCAGTCTGTTTGAATTTAATTAGGAGCGTACTTACGTCTCCAATATTCACTTAATGGAGCTCATTTGTACAGCTGTTACACAACTAACACCCAAGTGATAAATGTGAGGCTTCACTGTAAAAGATGATAAATCGGCAACCTGCCTCTCTGGACATCAAAAAGACGCCAGGCTCCATGGCATCCAACTGGGGGAGCGAAAGCGAGGGTTCATGGGTAAGCGAGACCTGCGTAGCTCTCTGCTGGGTGGGAGCGGAGTGAGGTGTCGTGGGAAGTTGTGTGTGGAAATCACACTAAGCGTACACACACACACGCACTGCTGAAATGTCAGGCCCCAGAAGAGGGGCCCTATCTGACAGACAGAGCATAGAATAAAATACAAATATGAGGAATCACGGAGTACACAGGCTTTTATGGAGAGATAAAAAAAAGGGAACTAATGTAATATGAAAACACACAGGACTGGGGTGTACACCCACACACTTGGCATTGAAGAATGTACACCCATCATAATGTACTGTATAGACATATTAGACTACCAAATGCTTCCCAATTTAGTGTGTATACTGTATTTTGGTCCACACATGAAATGTTCAGAAAATGTATGACCATGAGTTTACTATGCCAGCTTGACCATACAGCACTAACTATGCTTATTCTCAAAACCCAATTTAAAATGTCTCCTAACCTGCTATCCACTATAATGAAGAATAAAACGCACGACTAACAGCGTCCTTTAAAAATCAAATAAAAATTAACTGGAGAACTGGTTTCAAGCCTTCAAATATTTCTTTTTCAGCAGCCTTAAAGGGTGATTTCCTTCCCTTCTCTTCTCTCCTCTAGCTCTCTCTTTTCTCCTCTCTCTCCTCCTTCTCTCTCAGCTCTGCGGCTGCATAATGACACACAGCGAGACTTAATGCACCTACCAAGACAGTGATTATCACCTCTGTAATCCTACAGTTCATTAGTCTCCCCTCATAATAATTAAGTTGGAGAAGTGCCGGGGTCCGGTGAGACCCTCCTCACTAATGCACACATTAACCATAGAGCTTCTGTTGGACTTAAAATGTGCCGTAGACTGCCGTAGACTCTCAGGAACCCTGCTTTAACGCTGTCTGGAAGGACAGGGAAGGCCCAGAAAAGTGGGTCTCCTCACTTCACTTGTTAGCGGCCATTTTATGGGCTTTATCGATCAACAGTGTGGCATGGGCCAAGGTTAACGAGCAGAGAGGTTGTTTGCTTAATTGAACTTCACATCGCCAAAGGGGAATTCCTTAGAAAGTGCTTTTTAAACGTCCCCGAATGTTTACAGGGTTGCTCTGGTTATGTGTGTAGTCTAGAGTGAAGTGGAAGGCTTGTGCAGTCTCTATTGCCACACAGTGCAGTAATGTACCATGTCAATACCATATTAGTGATGGTTGACTCTTCTCAGAATTAAGGTTGACCTGCAGACAAAAGCATTCAATGGCTGCCGACAAAGATGTTGTTGATCTAAAATATGAAATTGAATTGAATGCAGGATGATTGTGGAAATCTGAAACCCCCCGTCGCCCTTTTTCAGGCAACAAACGGGGAAATGAATATCTCTCAATACTTTCTGCGCACATAACCCCCAAGCTACGCCTTGACAGTATTGGAACCCAGAAGGATTGTGAGGACTGACATACACAAACGCATACGCACGCACGCACACAGACACACACACACACACAAACCCAGAGACTCTAATGTAATCTGTAAACATTATAAGAGAGAACACTCTCCCTGTCTCTCGCTCTTTCGCTTTCCCGCTCACTCCTTTTCTCAGAGGAGCGACAGAAGTCATGAATAATGCAAAGGAAGAGTTTGACCACTAGCCTGTGGCTGATTGGCCGTCTGGGGTCGAGAGGAGCGTCGGGGTAAGGCTACCTCTATCTCTGCCTGCCTGACTGACTGTCTGGACCTCTGAAAGCCTAGCAGAGTAGCGTCCATAGCCCTCTATACAGTCTGGGATCAAATCTGACCGCCAGACTGCTTCCTCTCCTTCTCCTAGTCAGCCAGGAACAAACTGATAAATCCCTCAGTGGTGAGGAGCAAGAGGATTACTTATAGGAGTGGTAGGGATAGTGAATAGTACATCGTTTACCTTCTTGTTGACCCTTTCTCTGCAGTTGAAGACTGGGAAGGCAAACCAGTCTCAATAAAGACTGACAGTATGCACAGTATACTTGTCCGGCTGGAAGGACCACGCTTGTAATTCTGTGCAGGTGGATGTGAAGTGAACATGGTTACATTCATGTATTTAAAGATGCCAATTAGACATTTCATTGCCCGCTTAAGTCTTACTTGTCTTCCGTCCGCCAATTTGTTTGAAAAGCGCGTTGGGGTAGTGGGGGCAATTCCTACTTTTTTCATTTTTAATGGAGACATGTAGCCATGATTTATTCAAATGACAAACCTCTCCTTTCTCTTTTTTTCTCCTGAGGTATTAGTCATTGGGTGCTAATGTCAGATTACTTTACTAGCCATTCTGCCTTTGATAAATGACTGAGACAGACAGTAAAAAATAGATCAAAACCGCTGGGATGAAAAAAGGGGGGGGTGAGCAGAAAGGGCCGTTAAATCATTTCCCCGAAAGGCCCAACAGGGCTGGAAATGCCACGCGTTACTCCACTGCCACGGCCAATCAAAGCAGAGAGAGTGATTAAAGGGAGAGGATGGTGTAGTTACATTCTCTTTCTACCTTAACAAGCCATTATCCCCCCCGCTGAACTACAGGCAACGCACACAGGCTCGCTGGGTGAAATACGGAGCACTTCACTGTGCTCACTGTAATATAAGACAATACGGAGGAACACAAATTAAGATGTTGTACTTAAATGATGTCATTTAGGAATTCATTGAAGGACGAGTGGTGAACCCGAAGGTATAATGAAGGCCAGACAGGTTTCGTAGGTGCAGAATCTACATGAACCCACTGAAAGGATGAGGAAATAATGAGCCCAAAACAAAGTTTTATATTTGGTAAATAACAGCTGTAAGTATTGATAAGAGGAAATTCTCAATGTATTCTGTTGGCCCTGTATATTATCAAGGGTGGTGACTCCAGTTCTGAGAAGAGGTCTGAATTATCTTAGAGGGAACCACAGCAAAACAAACTAGTATGCACGTTTCAGGTTAATCGAGACAAGCATTTGGTAAAACAAACTTTGTTAGAGCAAGTTCTTCGACATCATCAGGGATGTTTTCTGATTGTGAGTTGTTCAATTAACAAAGAAACAAAGCCTGTAACCGACAGGTCACTGGTTCAATTACCCGAGCCGACAAGGTGAAAAATATGCCGATGTGCCCTTGACCAAGGCACTTCACCCGAATTTGCTCCAGGGGCGCCGTACTACTATGGCTGACCATGTAAAAACAACACATTTCACTGCACCTACCTGGTATGTATGTGACAACAAAAATACAAATGAAATGTATCTCCATCTCTCTATACTTATACACCTGTTTGCTCTCTAACAGAAAGAAGCCTTGGGTGAGAATAGAGAGGCTCTGCAACAGTATTTACAATATTTATAAGATACATATTATGTGACTATCAGTCGTGTGTCCAACCCAATTGTAATTTTCTAAAATACTAATAGTGAATAAGCATGGGCAACAAACCTTCCAGATGAAGAATTCCCACCTCCCTTATTTTTTCTTAATGTTTTAAAATGTCTATTCCCTCATGCAGCAATTACTAGCGTGCTAGGAGATGAAGTCGTTTTTTTGTTGTTGTTGCCATAAGCAAGTTATCCTTCAACCAGTCATAGAAAAGCAGAGAACTGAGATGTAAGATCTGAGCTCCAGTGAATGTAATCCATTCTAAGTAAACACCAACACTCACTCAATACACACACAGACAGACAGACAGACAGACAGAGAGAGAGAGAGAGAGAGAGAGAGAGAGAGAGAGAGAGAGAGGGAGAGAGAGAGAGAGAGAGAGAGAGAGAGAGAGAGAGAGAGAGAGAGAGAGAGAGAGAGAGAGAGAGAGAGAGAGAGAGAGAGAGAGAGAGAGAGAGAGAGAGAGAGAGAGAGAGAGAGAGAGAGAGAGAGAGAGAGAGAGAGAGAGAGAGAGAGAGAGAGAGATAGAGAGAATGCTTGTGTTAACTGTCCTAAGAGCTTACTAGGTTAGAGTGAAGAGCCAAAGGGGGGAAGGTGTGTAATGCGAAAGCAGCAGATAAGCCATGCATTATTTAACCTGTGGTCGACTGGGGTGTAGGTTATGTAGTATACAAGCCTAGTATATGCCAAAAAGTTTTTGGTCCACTTCTCTTGGGTGTAATACTGCTAATAAGGAAACATTTTCATGATTCCTATGCAAATGCATGCAGTGAGCACTCATAACTGTAATTGCATATTAATGAAATCTCTTTGATTATGTGTTACGGGCACGTATTGCAATATCACCACCATCAGGACTAAAGACAATTAACGTTGTGACTGAAGCCAAATCAATGAGGTCGTTTTTACGAGGCAAATTCTTCTGATCTGAATTTACCTGTGTGGAAAAGCACGCACTGCTAAAATATTCTAAAAGAGCACGCCACTTCAAGGGGAAAAAAACAACTACCAAAAGAGAGGCCTTATACGGTTCTCCCATGTTCTCGTCAAAACTCACTTGCTTTTTTTTTGTCCTTGGTTATTGTCGACGGGTGTCTACCGGAGCTAAAGGGCAAGATTTGTATTCATCCTTCCATGCCCATTGATTACCCAGCAGAAGCTGACTGTTATATGCTGACAACGAGTCCCTGGAAGACAGAACCCGGAGAAGAAGCTAGGCAGGAACAACCTTGGAGTCAATTCATATACTGTAAGGTATTGTCTTTCTGTCACAAATTGCAGCCTTGAAATTCTTTCTATACTGTAACCCCTTTTTTTTTAGACCCACCTGTATACAAGCATTTTAGTCATTTTTTATGGGCTGTTATAACAAACCGTACATAGCTAATTAAAACAGCATTGTTCAATATGTACCACATGTAGATACCTAAACAGTGTCGTCCTTTGATTACACTGTACTATAGGTCCTCTATATAAAAATGATGTATTTTCAATAGTGTGGTTAAACACTAGGCATAATGCATTATGAATGGTACCCACATGTAAATACCAAGAAAACAAACTACTTTCTTCCTTCTGGACTTCTTCATGTTGAAGAGCTATCTCTGTTCAGTTCATTGTGAGGATTGAACCAAACCGACTGGCTCGGGCTCTTTATTCACTGTCTGTAACTAAGTAACCCGTCACGAAATTGCTGAGAGTCTCTCTTTCTATATTGGTTTTGTCACAGTACAATCTATCTTTTTTTCTTGCTATAAGCCTCCAATTTGTAGTGAATTACTGGCCTGTTCCTGTATATTCCCTTGTGATTGAAGGGGAAGTATTCAGGACATGATTTATAGTTGTTAATTGTGGTATTGAAAAATTCACAATAGACTACAAAAAAGGCACAAAAGTGAGATGCACATCTGGAATAGTCGTTGTAAGTGAAGCCAAGTTCTTGTCCTGGGAGGAAAGTAAAAACCAGTCCTGAATTTGAACTAGCTACACCCTGGAGATTACAAAATATTTTCCCCTGTCAACTAGGCCGCAGGCCTTCAATTCCCCTGGCTCCAAACCTCTCTTGAACCTTGGTCCACATTTCCCTCTCTGCTGGAGTTGCATTTGCACTGTACTGAAACAAGACGTATTTGTATTTGATTTAAACTAGCATCAAATGTGACATAAATCAAGAGTGAAGCGGACGTCGGATTTGAAACATTTTTCCGCTGCATGCACCCTTCGAGGAATGAGAAAACAATATGGTCGTCCCTCTTGCCCTGGATGACCAAGGCCTAAAGTTAAACCCACCTGCAGTTTTCAAGGAAGCCTGTTTCCCAGGCCCTCACGGGGATCCTAGAGAAACCTCTGAGTACTTGAACTGTTTCCAAAGCACTAATGATCACTTGCTTCCTTTCCTTTCCCACTACTTATTCTCTATCAGCGAGGCCATCCATAACGTTGGCTGTGTATCTGTGCATTTTCCTGCTGGTGTTGATACACTGAAGCCAACGGTGACAAAGATCAATTGAGAGACTGCATATGAATTGGTGATTAGGTGGCTCTGTTGGTGATTTTTTGATGGATTCTACAGGACGTGAGTATTAGATTTCACATTGGACACAGTGGAACCCAGCTTGACAGGAGGTGTGTGCAAGAGAACAGAAACATCCACACCTTTAATTGCAATGGCGGTACCGCTCTTGGTCATTCCAACAGAGCTCCATCACACCAAATTAAGGTCATATGTCATTTTCACAACATTTGGTTGCTGCTTTGTCCTTTAGATGGAAAAATACAACCAAGACCACAGTTTACACTGCATTTGCATCACGTGTGTTATGGAAGATGTCGAGGGACTTCACCATCCTTTGTGCCACTACCATTTCACTCAAAGGGATATAGGGAAGCTCTAGGGCGATGAATGAGCTAGACGTTGGCACCAGGTTGGTTCACGTTCCTGTGAAGACCAAGTTTCTTTCAACAAGCACACCACCTGCCCCTCAGTCCCATCTCAACCAAGCTTTTCACTCAGGTGAATACCTCTCTCTCTGCTCCCCATCTCAGTTGGACTCTCTCCACTGTTCTCCAACGTCTTTTAAGTAGTCTAGCAGAACAGATGGCCAAACATGTAGCTGACCTAAAATACATTGTTCCTCTGGGATGTGTTTTTTTTGCTCTCAATATGGCAGAGCATTCTATGGAATAGGGAAGACTAGAGCTGGAAATGGCAAAATGGCCACCATCATAGGGGAGGATAAGACACTGATCTACAGTGAGGCCGAGAGGTATTTTAGCAGGAAGGCCCCAGGAATGGTAGTCTTAAGCCTAAATAAAACAACATTGTTGACATTTAGCAGCAAACTGACCTTTTCGGAGACAATCAAGAACAATCTTTCACAGTGTGGTAAATATCATGCGATAGGGACCGATAGCAGGGATAAAGACCTTGTTGTGGAATAGTAATGGTGAGATCCCCATACAGAGCCCCATCAAGACCTTGCACGGACTAGACATCAGACTAGACATCAGACATCAGACTCGTAGCACGCGCTCCAGCAGGTATATCTCACTGGTCACCCCCAAAGCCAATTCCTCCTTTGGTCGTCTTTCCTTCCAGTTCTCTGCTGCCCATGACTGGAACGAATTGCAAAAATCTCTGAAGCTGGAGACTCACATCTCCCTCACTAGCTTTAAGCACCAGCTGTCAGAGCAGTTTATAGATCACTGCACCTGTACTTAGCCTATCTGTAAACAGCCCATCTATCTACCTACCTCATCCCCATACTGGTATTTATTTATTTTGCTCCTTTGCACCCCAGTATCTCTACCTGCACATTCATCTTCTGCCGATCTACCATTCCAGTGTTTAATTGCTATATTGTAATTACTTCGCCACCATGGCCTATTTATTTCCTTAACTTACCTCATTTGCACTCACTGTATATAGACTTTTTGTTTTCTTTTGTTCTACTGTATTATTGACTGTATGTTTTGTTTATTCCATGTGTAACTCTGTTGTTGTATGTGTCGAATTGCTACGCTTAATCTTGGCCAGGTCACAGTTGCAAATGAGAACTTGTTCTCAACTAGCCTACCTGGTTAAATAAAGGTGAAATAAATAAAATAAAATAAAAACTATAGCCAATGACGGTATCTATTAATGTGCTCTTGATAACACATAATAGAAAACATTTTTGCAGTTAGGATGTAAAACTTTTAGCACCACATGGATAAAGGCAAAGTAGCTATTGCATCCGCAATGTAGAAAACCTCTACAGAGGATTTCCCTACCAACCACATCACTCCCCTTGTCTGACTCACAGTGTCGTGAACAGTCGAACCAAAGTAGGATCTGACCTCCCTGAAAACAACCTGCGCTTGAACCCTATGATGCAACAATCGCTTGTAATCGAAAACACTTGTCATGACGTAGACACGACACACTCATAGAGATAATGTCACCAAGATGTTAGTAATGAGTCATAAACAAAGAACACCAGTGGTGAGTGGACCAACGACTGGTGAGTCTCAGTGAGAACCATGTCCAGTTTTCTTATAGTGTTCCCATCACTTCGTTCAGGCCAGACAAATTGACCTCAGGCACATCAATCATCTCTGAGGAAATGCATGAAGACTTGGACTAGTCTGTTAATCATTCTGGTGGGTATGAAATTGTTTGGCAACTATCCTCTGATAATTCTTGCAAGATCTTTTTTTTGTGTGGTCTCGGAGGAAACCATCTAACCTATATTTTCTTCCTCTACTTGAAATACCTACACCGAACTTATATGATTGCATGGTCATCACTACAGTACTACTATGGTCAGTCTTGGTCCCTGGTTCGTCACATCCAATCTTTTTTCAATATGTAAGTAGGAATGTTGAAAGCAGTGGCATACCCCAGTGCCTTGTTCTAAGCCAAGACTGCCAATGCTGACTGGATTTCTCATCAAGATCACACACAGAGATACAGAGTGAAACCTCCTCTTGTCAGCCCACATACTTTCCTTCACCATACCTCAGACCAGTACATTGCGTTTCCAATTTTGCTGTTACTTCAAAATATATTTCCCACTATTAAATTAACAGTAATTTTAAGTACTACCAGCAGTCTCTCGGGGCCATTCTGAGTTAAAATACGGACCACAAAAGCAATATATCGGCTCTAGTTTTCCAGCAGGTTAGTGGGGGACACCGCTCAACAATTTGCTCTACAAATTTTTTGGCCACAAGATGTGGTAATTCCCCCTAATACCTCTGTAATAACAGGAAGCATGGATCAGGTCTGCCCCAGGAGGGTGGGTTAGTTTGTGGGTGGTTGGGTGGGATTAACGTCGCGTGGAAAAGGACACCCATACTCACAGAAAAAGGACTGAGTGCCAATTTGGAGCGCCTCCCTCTTCGGTGGCCGTAAGCCCAGGCCTCTCGGCCCCCACCCACCTTAACTCTCTGGCATGGAGACAGCACCTCCACATGACTCACAATGGATAGAGCAGAGTTCATAACACATGACCAGTCAGCGCCAAACCCCTCTTAACACAAGCTTTGTATTCTAATGACCTCCTAAATTGTGAAGTGATTCATTTTCCGTCCATTAGTGCAACCGGGGCGGCAACAGCTCTCCTCCAGCTAATATTCTTTAATTCACATTACAAAGGGTGATATTGTCCGGCCGGGCGACTCTGCACTTAATGCCTGCAATTACATCACATTACACATGTTGAAATGACCCCCCGGGACCGGCCTAAGAAATCTTTTCCGCCCTTATCTACTCTGCTGTCCAAACACCTGACAGGCTCAGCAAAACAAAGCTGATGTACCACATGGATAAAGTCGGAATCAACAAGGCTTCTTTTTTTATCTTCTGTTTTGTCCCTCTTCTCTTTTCCCTCATCTCTATATCCTCTTCGCATCGGTTGCCTTTGGCTTCATTAAGAAATAAAACATTTGGGAATGTTATTGAACCGTGCAGATGGTCAACATTCTTGAAAAACCTGTAGTCAATTAGAGAAGTACAACACACTTTCTGTCCTGGCAAAATGTGTGAGTGTTACTTCGTGGCAGTTATTTATTGCTTTGTAACCCAGAAATCAAATGAGTTCGTGTTGAATAGGTTGTGCGCAAAAATTGAAAGGGATTGATTCTCCTTGCAGGGTTGAGTTGATACGACCAGGCATAGGAAAACAGACCCAAGTCAAGCCCAGTGAAAAGGTTGAGCTAGGCGGATGCGAGCAATGCAACCCCTGGTCCACAGGAACCCGTGCTTGGCACCATTAGCAGGGTGAGGGCTCATGACTGTTCATTACAGGTGATAAGTGCTCACAAAGGACCGGGCCTGCATGGTTTGACAGAAAACACTGGGTCTGGAAATAAAAAAGGCCTTTATGGGCCTGCCCACAGACAGGTTCATTCTTCAGAGCTCTCTGGAGACGCCAGGAACTGGGCCACTCGCTGGAATAGTCCCCCTGTGACCCCATTCCACCGCTACACCGAGAGTGCAAGCGAGGACCATGCCAATTAGAAAAAGAGAATAAAATGAAATATCTAGAAATATAATACATAAATAATCCTCATGTCAGGTGTCGTGTTTTAATCCCCAATTTTTATACCCCAATTTTACACTCCTGTATGTTTAAATTGGCCTGTCCTTTTGTTCAGGCAACTGGAAGTCCAGGGCATACCTCAGCACTGTTCTGAGGTTGTGACCAATCAGTGAAGTATGGTGAAGTAATGATGACATGGACCAATATAATACAACTGTAAAATCCTACTTTTAGAGTTTTTTTTGGGGGGGGGGGGGGGTATTTTATTAGGATCCCCATTGGCTGTTGCAAAAGCAGCAGCTACTCTTCCTGGGGTACACACAAAACACGAAACATGACATAATGCAGAGCATTAATAGACAAGAACAGCTGAAGGACAGAACAACAACACAAAATAAACAAGGCACAAGTAGCCTACATATCAATACATACACACACAAACTATCTAGGTCAAAATGATTTCATCGGAGATACCAGTGTGGCTTTTCCTTTTCTTTTCTAATATTGCATGGAACATGTCTTGAAGAGGAAGCATTTTAAGCGTGGGTCTGTTGGTCTGAACTGGTGACTAGCGGTGTAGGTGTAGCTGATATCATGCTCTGTACCATTGCATATTGGTCCAGCTGCCATGCATTGAACAAAAATATAAAACGCAACATGTAAAGGGCTGGTCCCATGTTTCATGAGCTGAAATAAAAGATCCCAGAAGTGTTCCATACTCACAAAAAGCTTATTTCTCTCAAATTTTGTGCACACATTTGTTTACATCCCTGTTCGTGAGCATTTCTCTTTTTCCAAGATAATCCATCCATCTGTCAGGTATGGCATATGCTCAATGCTCACTAACAGTATCAATGCTCACTGATGAAAAACAGCATGATCATTACACAGGTGCACCTTGTGCTGGGGATAATAAAAGGCCCCTCTAAAATGTGCGGTTTTGTCACACAACACAATGCCACAGATGTCTCGTTTTGAGGGAGCTTGCAATTGGCATGCTGACTGCAGGAATATCCACCAGAGCTGTTGCCAGAGAATTTAATGTTAATTTCTCTACCATAAGCCGTCTCCAGCCAGATTGGTGGATGGGATATGGTATGAGCAGGCATAAGCTATGGACAATGAACATAATTGCATTTGATCAATGACCATTTAAATGCACTGTGACAAGATCCCGAGGCCCATTGTGTTGCCATTAATCCGTCGCCGACACCTCCTGTTTCAGCATGAAAATGCACGGCCACATGTCGTAAGGACCTGTACACAATTCCTGGAAGCTGAACATGTCTCAATTCTTCCATGGCCTGTATACTCACCAGACATGTCACCCAGTGAGCATGTTTGAGATGTGTACGATGTGTACGACGACGTGTTCCAGTTCCTGCCAATATTCAACAACTTCGCACAGCCGTTAAAGAGGAATGTGACAACATTCCTCTGGCCACAATCAACAGCCTGATCAATGGATGGAGATGTGTCGGGGTGCATGAGGGGGTCACACCAGATACTGACTGGTTTTCGAATCCAGGCCCCTACCTTTTTTCGAAGGTATCTGTGACCAACAAACAGATACATATCTGTATTCCCAGTCATGTGAAACCCATAGATTAGGGCCTAATGAATTTTTTTCAATTGACTGATTTCCTCATATGAACTGTAAGACAGTAAAATATTCTTAATTGTTACGTGCTGCGTTTATATATTTGTTTATCAGTGTATATTGAGGACACTGCCTCAAAGTCACAATATCAATGATAACGCAATATATTGGTGTGAATGCGTTTCAATACTTTAGGAATACAATCATAATGCATTATACTCACAGGCTGTCATAACGAACCCATAACAACCCCAATATCTCTTACATGGTTTCACTTTCCCCTGTTCTCCATCCTTCTCTGTCTGCACAGATGTTCGAAACATTACAAAATCAGGGGAAAATAAAGATAATAAAATAAAGACCAAGCATATAGGTTCCAAGACTGCTAACAAAAGAATGTTTTAATGGTAGTGCTTAAGAAAATATGTTGGACTGGTTTAGAATTAAATTACGTTGTGATTGAGTGTTGACATTTCTGAGACTGCATGACAGGAAATTCATTTAGAACCAGAACAGCTTGGGAGGGTTGGGAAGGTTGCTCCACCAGCAGTAAAATAATTCTGCAAGTCCAAGGTGATTATGGAACAAATAGTTGTATGGGTCAGAGAGTGGATCTTAACCCTCAAGCTACCAACATATTTTATAGACATCGATTACTAACTGGGGTTATTTTGACCCCGGCAAGAAACAATTGATAAAAGCAGCATAGCAAAATCTCAACTTATGTCTTATCAAAACATCATTAGACATGTGATTAATGTTAACTGAAAAAAAATTGACCTAAACGGACTGTTCTTTTAGCAGAATTACAGTTAATTTGCATATTGTGTAAAAAAAAAAAAAAATGTACAGGACATGCAGCTTTTTTGCAAAGTACAATCTACATGAGCACTAAAAAACGAATTTACCATCATTTGATTCTAGTATCATATAGTAAAAAACGAACATAAAACGTCCCTATCGTGAACTAACAAAGTGGTATGTATTCATGGATGCCAAGGGAAGCCAGGCTTCCCCCCAGAACTGACCAATTAAAAAAAAAATTAAAAAAATAAACATCAAATACATTTTCTTTCATCTCTGTGTTTCATAATTTCCCTTCAATTCTTAAGAGACTGAATGCATCTAACATGCATCTAACCGGAGAAACCATCCGAGTGAGCGAAAAAGCGCCCCTCTGTCTCTGTATATGTAGCCCATCTATCTGATACAGTCTGGTCAAAAAGAGCATGACATTGTTGCCACCCGTAGCATTGAATGCAGGGGAAGCCAATACTAGCCAATAATCGTTGAGATGAACTTAGTGAGCTCCTCTGTGAATGGTTCTGGCGCAGTGTCAAGTGTCAAGGGAAGCCAATACTAGCCAATAATCGTTGAGATGAACTGAGTGAGCTCCTCTGTGAATGGTTCTGGTGCAGTGTCAAGTGTCAAGGGAAGCCAATACTAGCCAATAATCGTTGAGATGAACTTAGTGAGCTCCTCTGTGAATGGTTCTGGCGCAGTGTCAAGTGTCAAGGGAAGCCAATACTAGCCAATAATCGTTGAGATGAACTTAGTGAGCTCCTCTGTGAATGGTTCTGGCGCAGTGTCAAGTGTCAAGGGAAGCCAATACTAGCCAATAATCGTTGAGATGAACTGAGTGAGCTCATCTGTGAATGGTTCTGGTGCAGTGTCAAGTGTCAAGTCAAGCCAGTTTGGATTGCAATCACATCACAACAAAAGCAAAACATCATTGACGGAACAAACTTTAATTGTTGCATCCTGTGTCTAGCTAGCTAGCTAGAATTGGCCCTTTCCTAAATTAGCCATGGATGGAGATAGGGATTTGGACATGCGGTTTTACCTAATTCTCTGTGCTGGCCAAAGATTATAACGGTGATTCTGTTCCAACCATAAATTCACACATTGTGCTCCTGGCCTGATAGGATGGAAGTTCCAAGTGTAGCTAGATGCAGTAGGCTAATGTTAACTAGCTGGCTGATCGTTGCCCAAAAAGGGAAGTTAGGCTAGCGAGCAAGCTTTTTAGCCTAGTAGCCTAGGACAACAAAAAACGTAAAGCATGTACTGTATGACAAAAGTCATAGACTGTCTTGTCAACATGAGTGGATGGCGTTGGTGTTTCTCTACAAGTAGGGTGAGTCAAAGTGTTTTTTCAACTTGCACGAACGCACACACGCACGCACACGCAAACACACACACACACACTCCCAAGTTGTGCAGCGGTCTTAGGCACCGCATCTCAGTGCTAGTGGAGTCACTACATTGTAAAATAAGAATTTGTTCTTAGCTGACTTTCCTAGTTAAAGAAAGATTACATAACAAAACTAAAAAATGAACACATACAGACAGAAATCAGAACCATGGACAGCCACATCATATTTAGCTTACATTGATGGGACTTCATCGTTTTTTGGTATCTTTTAGTTGTCACTGTATTAGACTAAGCATAGGTAATTTGATGATGTTGAAATGTTGAATCTGAAATGGTGCTGGAATAGTGGAGGCAGCTCCTGTTTACTTTGTGACTTTCAGTAACTCTCTGTGGTTCTAAACCAATGGTTGTTTAGTAGTCCGAAAATGTCGGAAACATTAACTTGCTTGACCATGGTGTAGGTCACGTAACTGTTTGTTACATGCGATATGGTTTGTGGACTTGCTATCCGGTTTTGTGATGAAACAAAGGTGTGGTTGAATTTATTCTGCCACTGTGTCTTCTTATGGTTTCTGCCTTAGGCCTATATATCACGGTCGCGAAGCATATGAACTAACAGGTTATAAAGCAAACAACTCAATTATCACAAAAGTCTTCACAAGGTTTTCACACACTGTTGCTGGTATTTTGGCCCATTCCTCCATGCAGATCTCCTCTAGAGCAGTGATGTTTTGGGGCTGTTGCTGGGCAACATGGACTTTCAACTCCCTCCAAATATTTTCTATGGGGTTGAGATCTGGAAACTGGCTAGGCCACTCCAGGACCTTGAAATGCTTCTTACGAAGCCACTCCTTCGTTGCCCGGGCGGTGTGTTTGGGATCATTGTCATGCTGAAAGACCCAGCCACGTTTCATCTTCAATGCCCTTGCTGATGGAAGGAGGTTTTCACTCAAAATCTCACGATACTGGTCCCTTTGCAGAAAAACAGCCCCAAAGCATGATGTTTCCACCCCCATGCTTCACAGTAGGTATGGTGTTCTTTGGATGCAACTCAGCATTCTTTGTCCTCCAAACACGACGAGTTGAGTTTTTACCAAAAAGTTATATTTTGGTTTCATCTGACCATATGACATTCTCCCAATCTTCTTCTGGATCATCCAAATGCTCTCTAGCATACTTCAGACGGGCCTGGAAATGTACTGGCTTAAGCAGGGGGACACGTCTGGCACTGCAGGATTTGAGTCCCTGGCGGCGTAGTGTGTTACTGATGGTAGGCTTTGTTACTTTGGTCCCAGCTCTCTGCAGGTCATTCACTAGGTCCCCCCGTGTGGTTCTGGGATTTTTGCTCATCGTTCTTGTGATCATTTTGACCCCACGGGGTGAGATCTTGCGTGGAGCCCCAGATCGAGGGAGATTTCCTCCCACAGTTGATTTCTTCAAACCAAGCTGCTTACCTATTGCAGATTCAGTCTTCCCAGCCTGGTGCAGGTCTACAATTTTGTTTCTGGTGTCCTTTGACAGCTCTTTGGTCTTGGCCATAGTGGAGTTTGGAGTGTGACTGTTTGAGGTTGTGGACAAGTGTCTTTTATACTGATTACAAGTTCAAACAGGTGTCATTAATACAGGTAACGAGTGGAGGACAGAGGAGCCTCTTAAAGAAGAAGTTACAGGTCTGTGAGAGCCAGAAATCTTGCTTGTTTGTAGGTGACCAAATACTTATTTTCCACCATAATTTGCAAATAAATTAATAAAAAATCCTACAATGTGATTTTCTGGATTTTTTTTCTCATTTTGTCTGTCATAGTTGAAGTGTACCTATGATGAAAATTACAGGCCATTCTCATATTTTTAAGTGGGAGAACTTGCACAATTGGTGGCTGACTAAATACTTTTTTGCCCCACTGTAGGTTGTAATATACCATTTTCTTCTGTCTTGGCTTCCCCAGGGATTTTATATACGCACCGCTACTGCTAACACTCACTCTTGACTTATTTTGCCACTAGAAGCATTGACTTTGCTGATAGCTACTCTAAAAATGTACTTACTATGACTGAGAAACAGTATGTGGTTGTCCCACCTACAGTAGCTATCTTAAGATGAATACACTAGCTGTAAGTTGCGATGGATAAGAGTGTCTGCTAAATGACTACTATGTAAATGTAAATAGAAATGTATGTGTTAAGAACGAAGTTCACCCATTTAAATATGTGGTCTTATTTTCATTCTTTCTGTGCTTTTTGTTGATCTCCCAAACCGTTTTTTAAATATTTTGTTTCGTTACAGAGAAAGTTGGTTGTCAAGTTTTGCTGGTCATCCCTTGCTATTGACTATAATGCAATATGCAAATATTAGAAAACACTACTAAAATGTCAGTCTCTCGATGTGCAAAACTGATAGAGACATACCCCAAGCGACTTACAGCTGTAATCGCAGCAAAAGGTGGCGCTACAAAGTATTAACTTAAGGGGGCTGAATAATTTTGCACGCCCAATTTTTCAGTTTTTGATTTGTTAAAAAAGTTTGAAATATCCAATAAATGTCGTTCCACTTCATGATTGTGTCCCACTTGTTGTTGATTCTTCACAAAAAAATACAGTTTTATATCTTTATGTTTGAAGCCTGAAATGTGGCAAAAGGTCGCAAAGTTCAAGGGGGCCGAATACTTTCGCAAGGCACTGTATATATATATATATAAATGTTCCACTGTGCCATCAATCCGTGTTTGAATGATGCTGGTTACAACAACAACAAAAAGAGGCAAATGTGAATTTATGGGACAGTGGAACATTTCCAAAAATGTTCCAAAACAACAAGTGCAGAGACATGGTTCAGAATGTATTCTGAGTAGGTTTGAATATGAGTAGGTTTGGAGTGTTTTGGAACCTTTTCTAACATGCTGTAGACACATTTTCACAATGTATTGTCGTCAAAGGCAAGTGAAGGCCTTTTTTCTCTGTAATGAAACATAAAATCAAAGAATGGTTTTGGGGATCAACTAAAATTATATTAAGAATGAAAATCAGTCTACATGTAAAAATGGGTGAACTTCCCCTTTAAACAGACAGTAAACAACTATTTGAAATATACTTAATTTTACTGACATAAATATATTAAATTCACTTGAAAAATTGATCCTGAGAGACACTGACCAAAAATATGTCTTAGTTTTCTTTATTTGCTCACCCCACAGCCAGCATTAGCATTGCTTTTAGTGAAACAATGCGAGGTGGTATGTGCTATTGCAGCATGCCTCAAAAAGTCACTTCAAACCAAATGATATAGCACCCAAAATATCATAGCAAGTTGCACACATAGAATATTGGTGAATATTATAGGAATTCAGGTGTTTACATCACCTTTTCAGTAGAATAACTATTTTTCAGAGAATACACACCAATACATACACAACTTTGTGCACATTCAGAGGGCAGCTGGTTTCTGTATTAAGTATTGATACAACTGGCAGACTTTTATGAGCTGTTTTGACAGCAACTAAGCATATACTGTATCTAAGTTCACTTAGATTTTTTAAATGGTCATACGTAGTTATAACCAGTTATAACCATAGGCGAGTGCATACTGTAATGTACTCCATATCTGCAGGTTATTTCATTTTTAATAAGCCCATATTGATACCGAAACACTAAACAATGATTTAGATTTGTTAAGAGCAAGTTGATTGACATGAAGTCACGAAAAATTGCACAAATGTAATAAACTACCTTCGGGCTATGATAAAAAATAAAAAAATATGCCTCTGGGCTCGGTCAAGGGTTTGTGCATATGTGGATCTTTTGAAGTATATCCCCAAATGCTTGCTTTGCATCGTGGGGGTTCCACTTTATAGTAAGCGTACCTATTTATCTACATTGGCAGGCACAGTTTAATATAAAGGTATTAGAGACACTTAAAATTGCATTTCAGGCCTTGCAACTATGTTCAATCGTTTAAAAAAATAAATCTTAGCCTACTTGTGTAATTTTGACACTTTATTGTGACAGTACTGAAATCAGAGGGGGAGACGGGTGAGTGGGATAAACATGGGGATTGAGCCCCAGTCGATGGCGGGTAGTGTATATATACATTATATATATATATATATATATATATATATATGTATATATATATATATATATATATATATATATATACAATTATGTTTTATCTTCTTGGATCCAACAATCATCCACAAATAAAATTGTGACCTAGGCCCACAGTACCCCATATTTTCACTGTCGAAAAACAGCCGTCCAACAAACGTATGGAAGTCTAACTTGTTATAATGGTCTACACGGCATGACCCCTGCCTAGTCCTTGATGAATATATGTCCCATCTGTGACAGGCATCGGACACCACAGCCTTAATATAGAGAGCAATAAGGGATGTAGAATCCTGTTCCCGGCTGAACATTAAACTGTCCCACGACATAACCCAAACATCTGCACCCTCCAGCCTAAAGGCACGTCCATGTAAAGTATTTAATGCCCTTGACTTGGCGGGCCGCAAGGTTGTTAAATTGTTTATAAATTGTCATCCTTCATGTTCTTCATTAAGTGCACTCTTAGGGCCGATTTGGGGGTCCAGTGATGCCTTGACCTATAGTACGACAGGCAGCTACAAAACAACTGACAAGTCCCTCTTCGCTCGTGATGGAGAGAAACAGTTCTGTGACAAAAGCATAGACTACCTTATGTGAGACGTTCAAAGTGTCTCCAGCTTGTGCTTTGATGAAGTAGTTGGACGAGGCTCACTGGGACTTTCAGAAATAGAACCCAAATGCTTCAAAGACGGAGAAGACAAATTGTGAAAGAGTGAAGAATGGAAACAATGTTTCTCAAAGTCGATTGAAGACAAAAGTGATAGATAAAGTTTATTTTGATGAGAAACGGTTAACAATGTTGCACAACCTTCAAACCTTCAAACTGTTTACATACTACAGTGGCAGCAGATCATTTTACTGATTGGCATTTGAAATAAATACAACTAGAATTATATATATAAAATGATTGTGTCCGAGTCAAATAATGTAACGTATACTGTAATTATGTATATTGTATTGTCTGTCGTAATAGATACCTTATTATTATTCAATATTATTTAGCCTAATAAGTTTACTTATTGAACACGTTGTCAATAGTTTATTTGGATAGATTTCATATTAGAAAACGATGACTCCGATACCAAAAATCGAAGAGGCTTGTTCCCATCTCCAGGTAATACGAGATATCTAGCGCTAAATAAAATATATTTTCTCTCAAAGATGCCCTTGAGCTATAAAGGTCAGATCCCCCTACTGAAACTTTGAGGTGAGAAAGACAAGTGAGAAAAAAAAAGTGTGAATAAGGTTTATATCTTGGAGCAGTTTCAGGAGGGTGGAAAACATCCCTCAAAATGAGAGCATCATGGGGTTAAAGGAGATCTCTTCCTGAATATTCTTTATGGTCATAACAACGGACCTGAGCTTTACACCGTCCAAGTCCACTATTCTTATATTTGAAACATGTATTTATTTATTTATTTATTAACACCATTCTTTGTGTCTCCAGAGACGAGCAGCGCCTAATAAAAAATAAGAATGGGGGGGGGGGGGGGTCGGGGGACCCTAAGACCTTATAAAGATCGTTTCTAACAGATTTTCTATTGAGGATTTTTTGAACTCCATCTCGGCTAATCACAACGGAACCTATTAGTGCTTGACATTTTTACCCAGCAGCCAAAGACTTCACATCTCGGATGCACTGCGCTAACGGCTGTGGACAGCTCGGCGCTGCAGCCTGGACCCAGGCAGCGCACCTCTGGGCCTACCTGAAATCCGATACCTGAGCCCCAGTTGCTCGGGCTCCATTGATTTCGTGTCAGACGCAGAACTTTTCAGACCGTGTTGGGAGCTGGGCTCTGAGAAAAAAAAACACAAGTGGGGGTGAGAGAAATCTTAATTAGAACAGGGGGATTTGCAGAACCTGGTTGCAGCTTTGGGGATCTGGTCAATGAATCATAGGAAGAGGGGAATGGAGAGTACTGATGGTACAGGTGGAGGAAGAGCCAGATTAAAGAGAATGACAGGCTGAACGCACGGCTGCTGTGATGCGATGTCAAGGCGCTCTGTCTTTGTCATGTAGATTTAAAAAAAAAAACATATATTGGAGGGGGGTTGTGAGGGTGAAGGTGGGGCCTTGGGCAGATTTGAACTGTTGAACTCATTACAGAGTATTACCCACAAAGAAAACCCTTTGCCGCTCTAATTGCCCAATTTAGGACTGCAGGTGGTCGCAGGAGCTGAGCTCTTCACTTCATCCGCGTCCCCTCACACCTTTTACTGGTTCTTGCCTGTACTTGAAATCATTCTCAGGGAATCACATACTGTAGGTTTATGAGAAAACATACAGTATTATGCATTGTAAAGGTACATAAGTGAATTAAACTGGTTACAAGAGTGGGGTCTGTCGGAGAAAAACACTGTTTGTCATTGTATTTTAGTTCCTGTTTTATGTGAGAGGAATAGCTATATACATCTATAATAATATATCTATGGTTATAATTTTCCCTAAAAGCAAACACACTTTATTTACCAAGCAAGTCAGTTAAGAACAAATTCTTATTTACAATAAAACAGGAACTAAAATACAATGACAAACAGTGAACAGTTGGTTAACTGCCTTGTTCAGGGGCAGAATGCTATATTTTTACCTTGTCAGCTTGGGGATTCGATCTTACAACCTTCCGGTTACTAGTCCAATGCTCTAACCACTTGGCTACCCTGCCGCCCCAAAGGGTGAGGGTATCTGCAGTACAAGCCTTGCAGCGGGGCCAGGAGTGTGGTCTTAGCAGGGGCTTGAGCTACACAGGGAAACCACACACAACTCCAGCAACAAGAGACACAATTAGCTTCCAGTGCAAAAGAGCCCGGCCCTCATTTAGCACAGGGGACTAATCCAGCTGCTCCTTCACTTGTGGGAGTGATGTCACAATCCAAAGCCCTGTTCGAGGAGGTGTGTTTTTACAAGGTCAGAGCTCCCAGCAGCCAACTCACTACAACACTCACACCGACCAATTGAAAGCTGGGGGGAAAAAGGGTAAGCTATGCCTTGATCCGTTTTTTTCAAACTATATTCAAACTCAGAAATTATTTTCCAATTTATTAACAACAGTATTTTGTTAGTGATAAAATCTATGTATTTACTTACTTATGTAGAATAATGCAGTATAGGAAATGTATAAGAATCGCTCCTTAAGGAATATACTGAAAATCCCAACAAGAACCTGGTGGATGTGTCAACAGCCTCCGTTTATTGGGCCGATTCATGGATCCTGAAATCCACACACCGACACACACGCCATCCATCTTCTGCTGGGGACACGGGCCGCCGAAAGGATAGGAGGAGGAATTACACGCATGAGCACTACGTCCTCGCATAAATCACCCCGGCCAGGTACACGATGAAAGCCCAGTGGTAGCTGTCGGCTCTGGATTTACTGCAATGTGCTGCTATGCTTTTTTTATTCAAATATTATGTACACGAGACTTGTACTTTCTGCAAGAGCGCGAGGGTCAAAACATTTGTGAAAGGAAATATCTGTGCATTAGTTTCTTTATTTTATTGTATTTTCCAGGGAAAGTGTCACGTTCCACTGCTTGGTGGGAATTGGACAGAGGAAGCAGGAAGGGGAGCTGATGACAACATCTGGTCCTGATTTCAGAGATGCCTGTGAAATATGGCATTTAAACAAGACCCACAGAAATTCATGTTTCAGCAACTGGGCTGCATAATTGACACTTTTATTGCAGCATCGTGAGTGACAAAATTAACCATTTGAATTCTTGTTTTCATTTTAGTTTGTTGGTTGCCAAACCGTGAGGTCACCTCCTTCTCTGTCAACACATCCATTGCTTCGAGACGCTGTGGTTCGCGACTGGATATTACAGCGTTAAACCTTCAAGCGTTACCTATAACTGCCAGGTCGCAGTTGTAAACGAGAACTTGTTCTCAACTAGCCTACCTGATTAAATAAAGGTGAAATAAAAAAATCCAATAGGGTGAGTATTGGTAAAGTGGGACACTTTCTGAAAATGTGCTTTGCTGAACACCTTTCAGAATCTTAACCTCTGACATGATACCATTCTAAATAGCTTAAGAACTCTACTAAACTACACAAAATAAATTAAAAGAAATAAATATTAAACACAGGATGGGTGACTCTTCAAGCCCAAAATGTCCTGAGACCACATGTTTTTGTTGATCATGGTAAATTGGGACACCTTGATTGGCAAAGAGGGACTCTTAATTCTTAATTGTAAAGGAGCAGAAATGAGAGAGTATATAAGTTATTTAAATATTTGAATGCTAAACTTCAATTATTCATACAACTTATTGTATAAAAACATTATTTAGGTATGTTTATAAAACATTTATAATTATAATTTATGATTACTATTATTATTATTATAATTATTATTATTATGACTATTACCACATTTTATTATAATGATACCATGTATATTTAATTGTATAGCCTATAAACAAAATGAACTACATCTAGGCCTATCAGCACATTCTCAACTCTACACTCTAGTGCACATTTTGTAGAATGCAACCAGAAAGACCCTTTCACCCCTCAACAATTTCAATTACACTTTTATTGTCACCTGAGTCAAATACAGCAGAATCAACATTTTATGTTATATACCTGGATGGTTATGTATATAGCTAGCTAGGGTTTTTAAATGTTGGTGAGGTAATATATTTCTAAGTAAAATGCAGCTATGCTAGCTTTTTTTCTCCATCTAGAAGAGTGCCCCAGTTTGACAGTAACAGGGTGTCCCAGTTTGACAGTAACAGGGTGTCCCAGATTGACAGTAACAGGGTGTCCCAGTTTGCCAGTAACAGGGTGCCCCAGTTTGACTGTAACAGGGTGCCCCAGTTTGACAGTAACAGGGTGTCCCAGTTTGACAGTAACAGGGTGTCCCAGTTTGACAGTAACAGGGTGTCCCAGTTTGACAGTAACAGGGTGTCCCAGTTTGACAGTAACAGGGTGTCCCAGTTTGACAGTAACATGGTGCCCCAGTTTGACAGTAACAGGGTGTCCCAGTTTGACAGTAACAGGGTCTCCCAGTTTGACAGTAACATGGTTTCCCAGTTTGACAGTAACAGGGTGTCCCAGTTTGACAGTAACAGGGTCTCCCAGTTTGACAGTAACATGGTTTCCCAGTTTGACAGTAACACGGTGTCCCAGTTTGACAGTAACAGGGTGTCCCAGTTTGACAGTAACATGGTTTCCCAGTTTGACAGTAACAGGGTGTCCCAGTTTGACAGTAACAGGGTGTCCCAGTTTGACAGTAACATGGTTTCCCAGTTTGACAGTAACACGGTGTCCCAGTTTGACAGTAACAGGGTGTCCCAGTTTGACAGTAACAGGGTCTCCCAGTTTGACAGTAACACGGTGTCCCAGTTTGACAGTAACAGGGTCTCCCAGTTTGACAGTAACATGGTTTCCCAGTTTGACAGTAACAGGAAGTCCCAGTTTGACAGTAACAGGGTCTCCCAGTTTGACAGTAACATGGTTTCCCAGTTTGACAGTAACACGGTGTCCCAGTTTGCCAGTAACAGGGTGCCCCAGTTTGACAGTAACAGGGTGTCCCAGTTTGACAGTAACAGGGTGTCCCAGTTTGACAGTAACAGGGTGTCCCAGTTTGACATTAACAGGGTGTCCCAGTTTGACAGTAACATGGTACCCCAGTTTGACAGTAACAGGGTGTCCCAGTTTGACAGTAACAGGGTGTCCCAGTTTGACAGTATCAGGGTGTCCCAGTTTGACAGTATTAGGGTGTCCCAGTTTGACATTTACATGGTGCCCCAGTTTGGCAGTAACATGGTGTCCCAGTTTGACAGTAACAGGGTGTCCCAGTTTGACAGTAACAGGGTGTCCCAGTTTGACAGTAACATGGTACCCCAGTTTGACAGTAACATGGTGCCCCAGTTTGACAGTAACATGGTTGCCCCAGTTTGACAGTAACAGGGTGTCCCAGTTTGACAGTAACAGGGTGTCCCAGTTTGACAGTAACAGGGTGTCCCAGTTTGACAGTAACATGGTGCCCCAGTTTGACAGTAACAGGGTGTTCCAGTTTGACAGTAACAGGGTGCCCCAGTTTGACAGTAACATGGTGCCCCAGTTTGACAGTAACAGGGTGTCCCAGTTTGACAGTAACAGGGTGTCCCAGTTTGACAGTAACAGGGTGTCCCAGTTTGACAGTAACAGGGTGTCCCAGTTTGACAGTAACAGGGTGTCCCAGTTTGACAGTATCAGGGTGTCCCAGTTTGACAGTATCAGGGTGTCCCAGTTTGACATTTACATGGTGCCCCAGTTTGACAGTAACATGGTGCCCCAGTTTGACAGTAACAGGGTGCCCCAGTTTGACAGTAACATGGTGCCCCAGTTTGAGAGTAACATGGTGCCCCAGTTTGACAGTAACATGGTGCCCCAGTTTGACAGTAACATGGTTTCCCAGTTTGACAGTAACAGGGTGCCCCAGTTTGACAGTAACATGGTGCCCCAGTTTGACAGTAACATGGTGCCCCAGTTTGACAGTAACATGGTGCCCCAGTTTGACAGTAACATGGTGCCCCAGTTTGACAGTAACATGGTGCCCCAGTTTGACAGTAACAGGGTGTCCCAATTTGACAGTAACAGGGTGTCCCAGTTTGACAGTAACAGGGTGCCCCAGTTTGACAGTAACATGGTGCCCCAGTTTGACAGTAACATGTTGCCCCAGTTTGACAGTAACAGGGTGTCCCAGTTTGACAGTAACAGGGTGTCCCAGTTTGACAGTAACAGGGTGTCCCAGTTTGACAGTAACAGGGTGTCCCAGTTTGACAGTAACAGGGTGTCCCAGTTTGACAGTAACATGGTGCCCCAGTTTGACAGTAACATGGTTGCCCCAGTTTGACAGTAACAGGGTGTCCCAGTTTGACAGTAACAGGGTGTCCCAGTTTGACAGTAACATGGTGCCCCAGTTTGACAGTAACAGGGTGTTCCAGTTTGACAGTAACAGGGTGCCCCAGTTTGACAGTAACATGGTGCCCCAGTTTGACAGTAGCAGGGTGTCCCAGTTTGACAGTAACAGGGTGTCCCAGTTTGACAGTAACAGGGTGTTCCAGTTTGACAGTAACAGGGTGCCCCAGTTTGACAGTAACAGGGTGTCCCAGTTTGACAGTAACATGGTGCCCCAGTTTGACAGTAACAGGGTGTCCCAGTTTGACAGTAACATGGTGCCCCAGTTTGACAGTAACAGGGTGTTCCAGTTTGACAGTAACAGGGTGCCCCAGTTTGACAGTAACATGGTGCCCCAGTTTGACAGTAACATGGTGCCCCAGTTTGACAGTAACATGGTGCCCCAGTTTGACAGTAACATGGTGCCCCAGTTTGACAGTAACATGGTGCCCCAGTTTGACAGTAACAGGGTGCCCCAGTTTGACAGTAACAGGGTGTTCCAGTTTGACAGTAACAGGGTGTTCCAGTTTGACAGTAACAGGGTGCCCCAGTTTGACAGTAACAGGGTGCCCCAGTTTGACAGTAACATGGTGCCCCAGTTTGACAGTAACATGGTGCCCCAGTTTGACAGTAACAGGGTGCCCCAGTTTGACAGTAACATGGTGCCCCAGTATGCGACTGGAATACTGGAACACTGTCAAAATGTCAATATTCTTAAAGGTAGAATGAAAATCATTTACATTCATTTTGATTCACAATTACATCCCATTACAAAATATGTTGTAATGAGACACTGAATTTTGGCATCGAGGCCCTTTATCTATTTTCCCAGAGTCAGGGTAACTTACAATAATTTTTATGTCTCTTTGTCCAGTATGAAGCTAGTATAGGTAGTTTTGTGAGCCAATGCTGGCTGGTGTTATCGCAATGACTGGAAGTCATATGAGTCATACCATGCTAGCAGATACCCATAGACTTCCAGTCATTGCGCTAGCGCTAGTTAGAAACTTCCTTCAAACTGCATGCAGAGACATAAAATTGTATCCACAAGTTATTCTGACTCTGGGGAAGTACTGTAGCTAAAGTGCAAAAATCCCGAAGTATACCTTTAACATTGTTTACCTCAGAGCACTATGTAATTTGACTTACCATTATGCCTCTGGAGACACGTGTCATTACATGAGATGCCACGCCCACAATGATGATGCCATACCCATTGAACCAATTGTTTACCATCACATACTTCCTCACTGACACACAGGCATTGATTGTTGGTTATGTTATTGTACACACTTAAAGACATCCATTACAAAGCTTAATAAGTGTCCCCACTTGGCTACCTGTTCCACGTTACCACTACTCACCCTATACAGTAGAGATAACAGTAGAGATTCTTATCAGTACTGTCATGTTCATACCAAGTTATATAGGTCGTCTGGGATTGAGTCAAACGTTGACGTACACTGGAAGGGAAATCTCTAGGTTTGAAGAATGGAAAATACTATATTCAGAAAAGGCATTATAAGGCATTAATATTATGAGTTTTACACACATACACTAAATCAACTTCCATGTTTTTTCTGCTGTAGCACATCTTTTTGTGGAAAGTTAATGTTAGAGTGACATTTTACAGGTTTAGTCCGACTGTTGCAGTTGTCTTACCTGAACATAAATAAAACGCTCTGATTCATGAATAAACACTTAAACATTAAAACATGAAATTGATATGATTATGACAGCACAAGAAATACAACAATGGTAACACTGATTTACTGCATTAGATACAGAATGTCCCCGTATTTCCTGATTACATTTCATTATGTCATCCCGTGGGCAATACCACCCTGCCTTCTTGTCCTGCGCTGTGGCGTTTTAATATTGACTCTCACCAGGGACGTTGGCAAATATCTATTATCGTTTCAGGCGCTGATGATTAAGATCAAAAGAAAGAAAGTCTCTCCCCCCCCCCCCCCCCCCCCCCCCAAAGACAGTGGAAAAACGGACACTTTCCAACAATAACACTATGTTCATTTACATATGAGATGTTGTGTTTTAGATGATAATTCTGGACCCTGTAGGCACTTTGTCCCCAGAGGATCACACTTCTCTGAATATAAATGAAATGAAAGAATTCCTCAAGAAGTAATTGAGGATGGTGGACATCTTAGAAACTTTGAAACCACTTACAAGGAATATTGAAATGTTTTCATTGTTTGATATATTGCACTGTTTTCTGCAATTACCTCAGACAGTTGATTAAATGGGGATATTTATTAACTGCCAGTTTTATATTCCCTTTAAGAAGTCATGTTTAGTCTTAAAATGTAAAAAAATTCACAAGACCACAATAACAGTGTAAACTGTAACAATTTAGTAATAACAATTATCGATATATACAATTTTACTCAAACATATTGCAATCATTAGCCTTTTAATTTGTAATCCTACTGTTATTAATTTAATAACAGCATGTTGAAAAGTGCAGTTTTATAACTGAACTGTTAAGTGTTATAACTAATTCTTTGATCTATAACCATCATTTAAAAAAAGAAACATTTCCTTCTCCTAAATGAAATGTTTTCTACCTAAGATCCATATTTTATAATAGTTCCTCAGTGCCTACTGTAAAGTTATTATTAATGCTGAACGTGCAAACATTTCTTTATTTCAACACTCCATGGAAAAGCCTCTCAACACATTTAATTTCGACACTCTCTTATGTGTGAGACACCATGATAAGAAATGTTTTCCCCCCACGTAACTAGTGCAAAATAACACAGTTAAAATAGACGGATGATTAATAGTTGTTTCCACTCTCTATCATATAGAGATTCTCATTTTGTTGAAGCTCTTAAACCACTGCACCGCAGGTGTCCTTCCACTCGTCCCGCCCGGGTCAGCACTTAGGACTCAAATTGCTGAGTGAAACACCGACATGGGTCCACAAGACTTTTGGCTATGCATTAAAGTCAAATTGCACCTCTGAGACCCAAGTGAACAATATAATAAGCACCCCCTGTTTCGAGGATCTTTTCCTTTTACTGACTCCATATTGTCAGGATTTCTCAAAACTGAAAAGGTCTCCGAGATCTCTGAGATGTCAAGCTTTCCCCCGGGAGACAACACAACCTGGAGACGTATTTAACTCAACCACTGACACACAGGTGATGTCAAGTAAAAACATAAAGGGTTCCCGAATCGGCATGGAAACGTGGACTATAATATGACAGGGTTTGGATATGGGTTTGGTGTTAGGAGAAAAGTATGGCTTAGGACCAAGACCAGCGGGTTACAGGTTCAATGCTCAGATGAGGTACAGAGTTATTTTACCGCTCGGTCTCAAGTTTACTTCAGTTGTCTTAGAAAGCACATAAACGTATAATATAACATTACAGTTTAGTGTAAGTTGCTAGTAGAATAAATAACAGCACATTATTTTATGTGGATGACTGATATCATTCCAGTCCAAATGAAGCATAAATAGTGTGTACCAAATTCATCCCATATATACCACAAAGAAAAATATACAGTGTGTAGTATCAAATTAAAGGGTGAAAGTTCTGCTCTGTACTCTGTAAAAACCTTCATGAAATCAAAGGTTTTCATTTAAAATGCATTCAAACAATTTCAAAAGACTTTTCCGTCAAATAGAAACATTTTTAAAGAAACATGAAAAAACAAGAATTAAAATATGCTAAAAATACAGATGAAATAAATTCCATATAATAAAAAAGAATCGTTGTTGCAAGTCACTTGGCATTATGAGCCAAGGCTTGTGGAGTGTGAGTGTAGTGAGTGCAGTCACAGACACTGCAGCAAGGCTGACCCCCCCCCCCCCCCCCCCCTTCCTCCACCACCAAAAGCGTGCGCTCCCCAAAACCTTCCCCCAGCAGAGCCTCCGGAGGTGGGGAGCCTACTCATCCTCCTCATCCTCCTCCTGCCGCCCTCTGAACCTCACAGCAGGGTTAATTGTAGGGCCACGCCCCCTGACACAGTCCTCCCTCCCCACACACTTTAAACCTGCACGCCATCTATGTGTGTGAGAGAGCGAAAGAGAGAGAGAGAGGGAGAGGGAGAGAAAGAGAGAGAAAGAGGGAGAGGGAGGGAGAGAGAGAGCGAGAGAGAGAAATAAAAGTGAACACAGGAAATGTACACAATCATTTTGTCCATTCATTCATTCCTTTCTCCCATAGACAGAGCTTGCCTAAATTGATCCAATGTCCCATTACTCAAATAAATGGTCTCTTTTGGTATTTTACAACCAACTTATTCTAGAACAAATGTAAAGTAATAACGTAAAGTATTTCTCATAGTCAAACAATAAGGTTTTTTCAGCTGTACTGAAGTTTTTTTTGTCCTTTCTAATTCAATTGTTTATTTCAATTGGTGATGTTAACACATCCACAGATGTGGCTTGCACGCTCGCCGGGCTATTTCACTTGGATCCTTACAGTAGACTGGAACAACAGGGCTGACTCTGAGGTCAGTGTTCAAGGCGTCAGGCCTTTCTAGTGATTCTGTCCTCTTTGTGTTTGTCTGCGCTGTGCGTCCGTGTTTGCGGGGCCTCTACCTTGTTGGTGAGTCATTAATCAGAGCGGCAGAGCTCGGCTGGCCCAGGCCCGAGGAGCAGATGTGCCTGTAGCCCCCTCCCCAGATGAGCAGGTGTCGAGCACCAGGCCCTATTGTGAAGTAGAGTGAGCTGACACACTGGAAGGGAGCGGGGGGGGGGGGGGGCTGAAGGAGCAGAGCGTTAAAGGGTTGGGTGGGCCGGGTGGGCTTGCTCAAAGCCGTAGCAGCAATGGGGCTCGGGAGACTCTGGCTCTGAGACTTGTGATTGGACGAGAGCAAAGAATTGGCAGCTGCCTGCCAGGGGGCCATATGGACTGAGCTGACATTTAGCAGCATGAAGCGGGCGTGGGGTGTTTGTGGGCTCGTGTGCGAGAGCCAGGACTTACACCATAACCTTTCAGCACACGGCCACAGTACCTACGTTGACCTGTGGGGATGGTACTGATGTAGTTTTGATGTGACGTGTTTTGATGGTTGAAAAATAGGTTAGGTTTGTAAGTAATGGAATTTAAAATGGGAAGGTTATTTTCTCCAAACAATCTAATCTTCATAATAATCGTGAATCCTACTTCTAATGTGTATGGGTTTAGGTAAATGATTTGGAAGTGATCGTCAATGGACAATTGTTATTGACACTGCATTTCACTTGCCTTCAAAGGAACTGACAACAAAGTAATCTAGTACTTTCACTGGCTAATCCGAAAAACATCATAAAAGGAAAGAACATTCATGTCAGTGATTTAATTTGGAAAATCTAATAATAGATACATTATCTGAGAAAAAAAACAACCCCTGAATCCTGTTATGGCAGTTAAACATATTGCATTTAACAGTAATTATTTCCCTCTCTCAGTTCCAACACTTGTCTTACACAGATAATGTAATTAATTTCCAGCAAACTCCTCTGACAGTCCGTCAAGCTACTGCTAAAGCAGAGTTCTCACCTCTCCTCTAAAGCTGAATTCAAGATAAGATATAATTTCCTGCACCTTCTGTCTTTGAGCAGACCTGGCTCAGAGAGAAAATAAAATCACTGATAAAGAGCCAGTGTCACTCACATTGGGTTTATTTACTTGTTGGGCTCGCTCACTACCAAGCCGCTAATTGCTTGTTGTTATGAAGTGGACATCTTTTCTATATGAAACGAATTGTCACAGTATGTGTTTTGTGATTAAATTTGGTCTCCTGCACTGGTTGTACGAAAGACGGTGGATTCAATAATTTAGTGCATCAATATTGGTCCTTCAAGCTGGATTTTAACCAGCGACCTAAGGATTTATCGCCCTCATAGCTTTCCCCAACCCAACACTGGCCTTGGAAAAAGGCTCATTGTACACACTGCAATTTCAAACAGAGAGCAATTATTTTCTTTACTTGAATCTTTTTCAACATTTGAACATACAGTATAAACATTACATGACTGTCTGTCGTCTGCGGTTGCTTTTTGTCCATTTAGTCAAGACCTATAAGTTATGGAGGATGACGGGAGAATTTTATACCATACTGTATGTCCACATCCTGGCATTAACTTTAAATCATAATTCCCTTAAAGCATGACATGGGAACATAGGAAACTTGGACAAGGGCCAGAGCAACTTTCCATAGGAAGTTATTCTGGTTAACGTCCTGGCACCGACACCTAAGGTCCCCGTGCTATAGGGAATGAGAAAAACCCCTAGGGTCTATAGGCAATCCCACGGTCAGGGTGTTCCTTTAAAAACCCCGACAGTCGATGTCCACGCCCGCATGGGAATGAAATTAGCATAATTGTTTTTTTGTGTGCTTTAAAAAAAAAAAAACAATCCGACAGTTTAAGCTTGAGATATCTGCCTATGTAACACTTCCACATCTGCTGTGAAGGGTGACAGACAAAACTATTATGACTCCTCTATGGACAGATGAGACTCTCGCAAACACTTCCATGGCCTCACAAGACTTGCCTAGAGGTTCCCCGGTACCACTTGAAAACAATAATTGAAGTATATTTGGAGACTGTTTAGTGACACAAATAGGGGTTAAATACATGTAAAACAAATATATATTAATAATAATAATAATAATATTGATTCCTGATCTTTCTTATATCTCTCAGATATAGGACAGACAATTTAGAAGAAACTTCCTTTAGATTCTTTTTGGGGACTATCTGTTGTTCCATGTAGTGAATCTGTTATTCAATGTGTTTGTCACGTTCTGACCTCTATTTCCTTTGTTTTTGTATTTATTTAGTATGGTCAGGGCGTGAGTTGGGTGGGCAGTCTATGTTTGTTTTTCTATGTTTTGGGGCAGTTCTATGTTTTCGGCCTAGTATGGTTCTCAATCAGAGGCAGGTGTCATTAGTTGTCTCTGATTGAGAATCATACTTAGGTAGCCTGGGTTTCACTGTTTGTTTGTGGGTGATTGTTCCTGTTTTTGTGTTTGCACCAGACAGGGCTGTTTTGAGTTCTCACGTTTCTTGTTTTTTCGTTAGTTTGTTCATGTATAGTGTCGTCAATAAATTACAATGAACAACCACCACGCTGCGCTTTGGTCCGCCTCTACTTCACAAGAAGAGAATCGTTACAGTGTTTGTATGGGCTAATACCAGTAAGGTAAGGACAAAATATATATATATTATTTTTGATATTTCAAGGGGTCTTAAAACTCCAAATCAAATAGCAAAATGATCCTTGGTGTGACAATTCCATATAGTTTGGTAGTAACCACCCCTCCCCCGGCTTAGTCAGGGTGTAGACTCTTGACACAAACCCAGGTAATTTGAGTTATTGCTATTGATTAATAAATCCACACGACCTCTTCGATTATGCATCATAATGCTGCCTACTTAGTATCTTGTAAAAAACAACAACAACTGTGTTGTCCAACAACCTCTATGGTTGACTTGCTTTTTTTCTAGACTATTTAGCATGCAGTGCCATTCACAGCCAGTCTATTTGATTGGCAATGATGTCAATACGGGAATTAGCATGTCCAATGGGTCTCCCTTGGAAAGGGGTTAAGCAATCCTGGTGAGAAATCCCCACCGATGCACTAAGGTCTATGAGAAACACTCTGCAGTTAGATTGATGTGTGCGTCAAATGAATTGATATGATCATAACAGGAACATTTTTGCGAGCGTTTTTGCTTCCAGCCACATAAATCGAATGTTTTGTTTGGTGCGAAAGTCTCCTGATAGCCACAGGTCTTCAATTTGCCATGAACCATCATTTCCTCCACATCTTGGCAGGTTCAGTCAGTGAGAGAACTGGTAGCACCGTAGCCCCGGCCTCTCAAGCAGATCCTCCAAGAGCAGGACGGAAGGGCGTAGGGTGCTTCCTCCTCAAACTCCAATGCAGTGCGATAACAAAAACGTGGGTTTTTGGACATGAAGCATGAAATTGGTTGAAAAGTATATTTCTCCACAGGAAAGTGAAACGCTCACATTCTTTAATGTGTTTTTGGTGTCAAATCTCTGGGCATTCTTCCAGGACCACTTAAATGGTAAAGAGATGCCAAGTGCCCTCCAGCAAAAATAACACAGTCGGCACTGTGAGTGCTGACACAAGAAAACAACTCGGAATCCTGATCCCACTTCTTTAGCAGCTGCTCTCACATCTTCACCAGTCCATGGTGTGGAATTCCTAGCCCTTTCCTGCAGTCAATGACCAAACGGGCCCTCTTTAGCCTCATGAGTGGAATGTTATTCATATTTTTCCTAATTTCATCATTAAATAAATATTATTTCAAAAAACCCCAACGAAAATCTGGTGTTTCTATGTCAAACAGTTTTGGCAGATTTCGTTCTTCTGGGATGTATTTAAAGTGTCATATTTAGGATGGAAACTCAAAATGTAATACATTTCAACTCTATATCTGACATGGTAGAGGTGTCCTCTTGTTTTAAGTCCATAACCATGTGTGTGGGGTGTATACTTTTGTTTCAAAGTAGATTTGTTTAAGATTACCAAGAATCACTCTGTGTGACCCTGATTTAGCCCACTGCAGTAAAAGGTTAAAGGTCAAGTTTAAAATCCCCACCCGCCTAAAAATAGCCAAACCAAAGTCAGCCATAATGAAAGTGTCAAAGTGTCAAGTCTGCATCAGATGTGGAAATGGTAAGAGAGACCCAGGTTAATCAAATTGTTTGCACAATGTAAGATCGTTCACCTCTATGGTTATTGCTCTTAACGGTTTGAATGAATAGATAGTTACAGATACCCCAGTTAGGGTGGCAAAGGGAGGGTAATTACTGAAAACGTTCAAAGTTTACCAGTGAACTACCAGAACGTTGGTATCTTTCAAGGATTCTATGCAATCTACCACAAGACATCTACCCTTTTGAGTACTTCAGATTATCAGAGTTGTCTGAAATTATCTCTGGCCCTCTGTGTGGTTTTATCACATGTAACTCTTTGTTGGAGGCACAATATTTATTTATTAATTAGCCTTGAATCTGGAATCAGATCAAAAATATTATCATGATTTAAAACACATTTTTCTCCCTTCTGCACAATAACATGTTGAATGAATAATAGCCAAATATAAACTGTAATACTTCATGTGGTGCTATACATTTAGTATTGACGTTCCATTGATCATTACAAATGCTCTTTCCTTAACATTTATGTTTCATTAGATTTCAATGATGAAAACGTGAATAAGTGTGAAAAGCTACCAGATGAATCTCAAACATAGACAGGTAGATTATTTAAATAGACCAGTGTGGGTTTTTAGTTATTGAATGGCACATTCATGCTTGTATTATAGGACAAAAAATGTTACTAGCAAAAATGTCTGTTTCCTACTCCTTTGGATTTCAAAACTTTATTTGAATGTTTGGTAGTTATTTCAGTGGAATTAAATTGGTTATGATTTCAATGAGCCATGAAAGTAAAGTTGGGAAAAAACTAAATTGCCTCTCATTGGTGCAAGTAATTGAAACACTTGCATCATGCCTCCAAGAAACATACAAAAAGGAAAAAGGCCCTTAGCAATATATCTGAATTATTTACTATGATGTACAGTATTAAAAGTATGTTAATAGTCATATAGTTGCTGTTACATAGTCTAATTCTTTCATACTGTAGAGTTGAATAAATTGAAACAACAATATAACTATGAATTGTATTAATTAAAATCTTCATATAGTTATCTTTGAACATAGTATTCCTAAAAGTGAGAAACACATTCTACGAACAATTTCATAATTCCATTAATGCTTGAAGTGAAGATCACTTCATTGTTGATTACATTCTTAAAATGATTCTTAGAACAGCAAAACGTGCCGCTGGAGAGCATTTCATCAATGTCCGCCACCTAACATAAAGACTGACACCGCAATGATGTCATGTGTAATGTACAGGTGGTGACAGAAGGTTAGGTCCTTAGGTGCCTTTTTCGACTTTTATTCACTTTATTATGTAATGTCTTTCACCAAGATTTTAGTCAACAAGATATCATATTTGTCCAAATGAAAATACAACACCAAATATGGTCATGCAAGGTTAAAAAATGATTATTCTGTAGCGAAAAGTATCATAGTAGGGGCTAAATAGATCAAACCTGCTTTACCAATGTTTATGCAGTATCTTTGTTTAAATAGACTACTGCTTGAATGTGCCTTTATACTTGAAATTGAGGCAGTATTTTGAGGAATGTGAGGAAAGTCTACCTAGTATTTTTACTTACCTGAAACCATTCAGTGAATTAATTTCAGTGTAAAAAAAAAACAAGTTTATATATATGGTAGACTACATTACTGAGGGTTCGATGGAATAAAGCCTTAACTGTTGTTTGCAGAGGCAAGCGCTAAAATTCTGTAACAGGCTAGTACACTCTGCTGACAGAGAAGGACGAGGCAGGATGATAGGGGAGGAGAGGGTCAGACTCAGCACCTTACCCCAGTGGAGTTCCCTAAACTAGAGTTCACAAGTGCAAGCCACTATTTCCTCACTCAATCCCCCGACCCCAAAAGCCAAGATTTACGGTTTGCCGTCACCACTTCAAAGCGCCACCTGTCACCGTGACTGTCTCTGTCCCTCCACAGACACTGGGCCGTGGCTCTGCACTGGTGTAACCTGGCAGGAGTCCCGCCACCGCCACCACCGACCAGTCAGTGCAGGTTTCCCCGAACGCCGGCGTTCGCTGACAGCTGCAGATGATGACAATTAGGCAAATCTGCCGTTATGTTTTCAATTTGCCTCCTCTCAAATTAGGGATCATTTCTGATCTTCCCCATTGCCGCATGAATGCTTGCGTTTTCTCTCACGCATCAAGTCAGAATCCATCATCGTAACTTCCCCCTGATATGTTTTCCTCTCAGATCTAAAAGTTATGGATTTCTCTCTGAACCGGGGGCCAGGAACCCACATTGTTCTCCCCACCATTCATTTCTCTGCCTTCCCAACTATGCATGTCTCATTTTAATTGCTCGACATCGGAGTTGACAACAGCAGGTCCACGGTTCTTTCTCAGCAGTCACCAGCATGAGGCAGGAGCCCTATGGGAGTGTGTGTGTGTGTGTGTGTGTGTGTGTGTGTGTGTGGCGGGGGGCGGGGGGGGGGGGGGGGGGTTGTTGGCACTCTGCGGGATCTGCTGTTTCCCTGGGCTTTTCTGAGGAGGCCGTGGTGGAGTTTTGCCAAGCAACCGAACCCTCAGTGGCACTGGCTCAGCCTCTGTCTGCCCAAGGGACTGCAGCTGCCCCGGCTCCCAGCTCCTTTATTACACTGTACCTGTCCCAATCTGGCCCCCTGACAGCACACACACACTCATACACACACTCAGATTAATATATGCTGTTCATATCATGTAATATACTGCACCACGTGCAGACACACACACACACACACACACACACACACACACACACACAAAGTTGTAAACGTAACACACAAGTGTACCTTGCTCAAGTATGTGCTCTCACACACACACACACACACACACACACACACACACACACATTTTTCAAGGCCAGCACCAGGCACCCCCGTCTTCTCACTATTGGTTTAATATGCTGTAACATTTCTGCACATCCCACTGTCACTTGGCCAAAGGGGAATAAAAGTGAAAGTGAAACGGACGCAGTGGGAGTGTGCCGGAGTGGATTAAAATGGCCCTTTCATCTCTCCTCTCTGTAGTCACACACGGGTCCTGCAATGTGATCACTCTCACACACACACATACACACACTAGCGCTGGCACCACAGGGACCCCTGTCAGACCCCTGACTCGACTTGGCACGGCTCTCGGCGGAACGTCAAAACCGACTACGGCAATCCAATTTAATAACCCTCGCGCCCAATCCTAAGCGTTATGTCACTTTTTTCATGCGTTTTATTAATCACAGATTAACCCGTCGTCTCTGCAGCGAGCGTATAGCCCGAGCGGAAATAGGGCCATCAACAATTTCAGACACAATACGAGTATTAATCAGAAATGCCCACGGCGGTTGTTTTTCTTGGCTGCGTGAATGGGAACAGGTTTAGCTTTTATGGCCGCGCTCCGATGAGATGGACACAGGTAGATATTGGGTGAGACAGGTCTAATCACTCTCGGCCATCTGGAGTGGTTTACTGTATCAGAACAACCAAGTGTGAGGGGAGGACACAGAGTAGGAAGGAGGGAGGGAGGGAGGGAGGAGGAGGGAAGGAGGCGGGGGAGAGAGGCAGGGGGAGGGAGGGGGGTTCCCCCCAATAAAAGACCCACGCTGACAGACACAATGCAGAGCCCAAAATGAAAAGGAGCAGTGAGAATGTAATCACCACACATTTTTATTAGTCGTTCAAAGTTCTCTTTAATTCCCTTCAAATTTTATCAAATGATGTGTCATGATTAATTGTATACATTTGGCCAGGGACAGGTGCATTTACATTCGTGTCTGGTGAAGGTACATTTAGAGGGGTTAGCATTCCATTACAATCATTCCTCGGGACTGGGATATTGACATGAATATTCAATCAAAGACATCTCTCTTCATCCGTGCTCTTAGTTATTATAGAGCGAACGTCAGGGGATAACCAGGGGTTAAATTGAGCAGTGACCCCAGTGCAACAAAGTTCTGCTACCTTTAGATGTCCAAGTGGGATACTGAACTCAAAGATCTAACTCAGTCAGAGGACCGACCGTTCCACTAGCCTCATTTAGTCAATTAAGCAATTTCACTTATTGAACCCTTCATAAAGTTCGGGAAGCTGTTTTAAGTGGCTCAATCAGTACAGAATAACGTCGTACACCAAGCTACACCACTAATGGCCAGAGTAGACTATTTCAAGTGATTGACTATTGCGGTAACATGAGCTGAACACAGTGGAAATGGGACCGCGGTCCTCCATATTGTTCTGTGACATATGAGCTGAGAGTAGTGCAGTCTGAAAGCTCCCCGGGCCGGCTCCAGTTGCAGAGGGACTCGGCAGTGTTTTACATGACTGTTAACAGTCAAACCCATCAATCCAGAAGCAGGAAACCCTCCTCATGCAGCACATGTCCTAGATTTGGGTGTTTTACCTCCCTACCAGGAAATGAACTGCAGAGTGAGGGAGAGAGAGGGTGAGGGAGAGAGAGGGTGGGCGTCGTGGTGGGGAAGGTCAGAGGGAGGGAGTAAGGGACGTCTATGATTAAATATCCATATGTCACCAGTTAAATGTTGGGGGCTACCAGCGAATGTGCAGGACTGAATGGGTTGCAGATTTCTTTTCCTGTAGGCCTGGGCTATGTGCTGGGTTCACTAGGTGTTTAGTAGCATGGCAGGGCTGCCAAGTATGATGTTACTGGCTTCCCATGTTAATGTTCATTCAGGAAGGGCCTTTATTGCCGAGCAGCGGGAGAGTTTCAACCAGCTGTGAAAACACTGTTAAATAGGCTTTAGTGCTCATTTCACGAATACTTAAAGTTTACTTATTGAAAAAAAAATTAACTTAATGGACTATGCATGGGCTTTTCCTTACTGTTCTTCCATGAGCATGGACTTCCAAACTTCTCCATATGTGCCAGGGACGGTCCTCGGAGTTCAACCCTCCTGTGAAACTCGATCGCAAAGTTCCAAGAACAGAGGCAGTTGTTTTCTTGCAGTGTTCTGGGATTACCATTTGGCTTGTGAAAATTGCACGTTCCCTTCAGAGCCCTTGCCATGTCAAATTAGACCTTAAACTTTTACCTCCGCACTAAATATAACAGGATGGTAGGGTCCAGCCAAGATGGACCATTGGTGTTCAGTCCCCCCCCCACACCCCTTCAAGAAAGGGAGAGTTCCTATAGCAGTCCTGGCATCCAAAAGGTTTTTTCTTCTTCAGGATGATTGGATTTCCTGATTTGCATGTTTGGGAATGTCTCTGTGTGTGGTGGACATGGTGATGGCTGTGCAGGGAGGTTGAGCTGTGCATACCGTCCCACTGATTGTCATTGGTTAATAGCTAGCTCTTAGCTGTGCACATGGTGTGATCCAATACCCTTGTCATGTGAGTCAGCAAAATCCCCTCCGAAGGTTGTCATGATCCCACCCACACACATAGTTGAGGTTGGGGAGGAGCTTTCCAGAAGTTGGATGGAGGTATCAAACGGAAACAGCACATCAGTATAACAGTCTCTGTGTGAGACCACATGTTGGGACGCCTCACCGTTGAACAATGTGGGTGAAAATGTTACGAGAGGACTCTGACCAGGCTAGGTTTGATTTGTCCATCACACTTTGCTTATGTCCTGTCATTACACTGTTATCAATCAGATCAGTCAAATGCATTTATAAAGTCCTTTTTACATCAGCCAATGTCACAATGTGCTGTACAGAAACCCAGCCTAAAACCCAAGCAATGCAGATGCAGATAAAACCCAGGCAATGCAGATAACACTGTTATTACAATGACCTATTATTGCCTGACGTAACAAGTCAGGATCTCTGAAGACCAGTCAAAGCAAAGACTTCAAGCCTCAAACAGACTTCTAGTCTCTTGATGCTCAACAGAAATGAAGAAGAATACGCTAAGCTGAGCTCTATCTCTTAAAATACTGTATACAGTACCTGTGGTATACGTGTAGTATACCTGTAGTATACATGTAGTATTGCATACATGTAGTATATCTGGAGTATAACTGTAGTATATCTGTAGTATACATGTAGTATTGCATACATGTAGTATACCTGTGGTGTACCTGTAGTATACATGTAATATTGCATACATGTAGTATACCTGTAGTATACCTGTACTATACCTGCAGTATACATGTAGTATACCTGTAGTATACCTGCAGTATAGTACACATGTAGCACTGCTCTGTGTTCTTTAGCCTTCTCCTCTTTACCGTTGCCAAAATCAAGTCGTATAAGGTTTCAAAAGTGGCGAGGATGGATGTGTCCATCCTAGCTCCAGAGCTTTCTCCCATCTGGAAAACATTAGCATATTCATCTTCACGAGCCTCTAAAATCCAAGGTAGTATAGGGGCACATTCCTACCCCTGCATCGATATCTACATCCTCTCCAAACATCAAACTATCCATAAGTCATACCTCATAACTGCGTCTGCATCCATGTCCTTATCAGACGTGATCCAAGAAGTGATTATTTCTGTCCATATTCTTGACCTCAGTGCGTATAGCCCCAATATGTCATCTAGTGTGCTTAAACAAGCAACGTTTATGGACCAACGGTAAATCACTGAGCCATCATACCAGAGGAATGCTGAACCTTTACGGAGTTCTGTTACTGGATACTGGCAACGCCGGGTCAGAGTGGAGTCTGGGGATTATCTTGGCTCGGTCCCACCATTTCCATTCCAAATGATGTGGGAGTAGTGGCAGCGTTGGAATTCCCTCCTGCCAGCTCCTGGTCCTGGGAGGGAAGAGAGGGACAACATGGCTGTCAGCGTTGAGGGCTATTCCAGGGGCCCTGAGCAGGTCCAATGTTTTGATTCACTCAGGCTGATGTTCCCAAGGACAGCACCAATGGGTCAGTTATCATGGCCAATAGAGGGCTTGGAAATGTTTGTGGGCGTGTTGGTGATCGAGGAAGAAAGTATCTGATGTGTGTTTCTGCACTATACAGCAGGTGAATCAGTAACTCAATAATTGCAACTGAAGCTAAATAGCAGGTTGCTGCAGTAAGCATCACTCACACATGATTTTGTCAGCATGTCTGGCTTAGGATCCACTGTGTTCCAGCAACATCTCCACTGTTCATAACAACACTGCACCCAGAACACCAAAGCTCTGTTGTGGAGTGGGCACACATATCGTACATGCGCCTTTTCCATCGTCTCGTCAGAATGACTGAAACTCCTCCAATCACAAGCAAACACCTCTCTAACCAGGAAGTTCCGACTGATGAGTACGGCCACAGACTTGCTGGACTTTAAAGGGCTGCTACCAACAAAGGAGGACAGGTTTGCCTGATCTCACTGTCTGTTCTATGGAATTATTCTAGTCTTGGCGACCACACTGCACCAAGAGATAGCCACCAGCCTCATATAAAGGCTGGTGACTAACATGAACATGGCTGTGATTGCTGGGAATGTTTTTTCCCCTTTCGAAGACAACGATTCCTCATTTGATCACATTTACAGTACCAGTCAAAAGTTTGGACACAACTACTCATTCAAGGGTTGATCTTTATTTTGACTATTTTCTACATGTATAATAGTAGTGAAGACATCAAAACTATGAAATACATGGAATCATGTAGTAACCAAAAAAGTGTGAAACAAATATATTTTATATTTTAGATCCTTCAAAGCCCTTTGCCTTGATGACAGCTTTGCACACTCTTGGCATTCTCTCAACAAGCTTCACCAGGAATGCTTTTCCAAAAGTCTTGAAGGAGTTCCCACTTATGCTGGGCACTTGTTGGCTGCTTTTCCTTCACTCTGCGGTCCAACTCATCCCAAACCATCTCAATTGGGATGAGGTCGGGTGATTGTGGAGGCCAGGTCATCTGATGCAGCACTCCATCACTCTCAGTCTTGGTCAAATAGCTCTTACACAGTCTGGAGGTGTGTTGGGTCATTGTCCTGTTGAAAAATAAATTATATTCCTACTAAGTGCAAACCAGATGGGATGGCGTATCGCTGCAGAATGCTGTGATAGCCATGCTGGCAACGTGTGCCTTGAATTCAAAACAAATCACAGACACCTGTAGTGTCACTCACAAAGCACTCCCAAACCATCACACCTCCTCCTCCACGCTTCATGGTGGGAACCACACATGCGGAGATCATCCGTTCACCTACTCTGCGTCTCACAAAGACACAGCGGTTGGAACCAAAAATCTCAAATTTGGACTTATCAGACCAAATACAGATTTCCACCGGTCTAATGTCCATTGATCATGTTTCATGGCCCAAGCAAGTCTCTTCTTCTTATTGGTGTCCTTTAGTAGTGGTTCCTTTGCAGCAATTTGACCATGAAGGCCTGATTCACGCAGTCTCCTCTGAACAGTTAATGTTGAGATGTGTCTGTTACTAGATCTCTGTGAAGAATTTTTTTAGGCTGCAATTTCTGAGGCTGGTAACTCTAATGAACTTATCTTCTGCAGCAGAGGTACCGCTGGGTCTTCCTTTCCTGTGGCGGTCCTTATGATAGCCAGATTCATCACAGCGCTTGATGGTTTTTGCGACTGCACTTGAGGAAACTTTCAAAGTTCTTGAAATGTTCTGTGTTGACTGACCTTCATGTCTTAAAGTAATGATAGACTGTCATTACTATTTGCTTATTTGAGCTGTTCATGCAATAATATGGATTTGATCTTTTACCAAAAAGGACTATTGTCTGTATACCACCCCTATCTGACCCAACACTGATTGATTGGTTGGCCCAAACTCATTTTGTAAAGAAATTCCACATAACTTTTAACAAGGCACACCTGTTAATTAAAATGCATTCCAGGTGACAACCTTATGAAGCTGGTTGAGAGAATGCGAAGAGTGTGCAAAGTTTTAATCAAGGCAAAGGGTGGCTACTTTGAAGAATCTCAAATCTAAAATATACCTTGATTTGTTTCACACGTTTTTGGTTACTACATGATTCCATATGTGTTACTTCATAGTTTTGATGTCTTCACTATTATTCTACAATGTGAAAATAAAGATCAAACCTTGCATGAGTAGGTGTGTCCAAACTTTTGACTGGTACTGTGTGCTATGTATGAGAGAACATAACCTACCAGGATAAAAAAATACCAATAATCTGTATTTAACCCTTAATAAAGTAATAAGTGTACTTCTATTTGACTACTCTTATACAGTGCCTTGCGAAAGTATTCGGCCCCCTTGAACTTTGCGACCTTTTGCCACATTTCGGGCTTCAAACATAAAGATATAAAACTGTATTTTTTTGTGAAGAATCAACAACAAGTGGGACACAATCATGAAGTGGAACGACATTTATTGGATATTTCAAACTTTTTTAACAAATCAAAAACTGAAAAATTGGGCGTGCAAAATTATTCAGCCCCCTTAAGTTAATACTTTGTAGCGCCACCTTTTGCTGTGATTACAGCTGTAAGTCGCTTGGGGTATGTCTCTATCAGTTTTGCACATCGAGAGACTGACATTTTTTCCCATTCCTCCTTGCAAAACAGCTCGAGCTCAGTGAGGTTGGATGGAGAGCATTTGTGAACAGCAGTTTTCAGTTCTTTCCACAGATTCTGGATTCTGGATTGGATTCAGGTCTGGACTTTGACTTGGCCATTCTAACACCTGGATATGTTTATTTTTGAACCATTCCATTGTAGATTTTGCTTTATGTTTTGGATCATTGTCTTGTTGGAAGACAAATCTCCGTCCCAGTCTCAGGTCTTTTGCAGACTCCATCAGGTTTTCTTCCAGAATGGTCCTGTATTTGGCTCCATCCATCTTCCCATCAATTTTAACCATCTTCCCTGTCCCTGCTGAAGAAAAGCAGGCCCAAACCATGATGCTGCCACCACCATGTTTGACAGTGGGGATGGTGTGTTCAGGGTGATGAGCTGTGTTGCTTTTACGCCAAACATAACGTTTTGCATTGTTGCCAAAAAGTTCAATTTTGGTTTCATCTGACCAGAGCACCTTCTTCCACATGTTTGGTGTCTCCCAGGTGGCTTGTGGCAAACTTTAAACAACACTTTTTATGGATATCTTTAAGAAATGGCTTTCTTCTTGCCACTCTTTCATAAAGGCCAGATTTGTGCAATATACGACTGATTGTTGTCCTATGGACAGAGTCTCCCACCTCAGCTGTAGATCTCTGCAGTCCATCCAGAGTGATCATGGGCCTCTTGGCTGCATCTCTGATCAGTCTTCTCCTTGTATGAGCTGAAAGTTTAGAGGGACGGCCAGGTCTTGGTAGATTTGCAGTTGTCTGATACTCCTTCCATTTCAATATTATCGCTTGCACAGTGCTCCTTGGGATGTTTAAAGCTTGGGAAATCTTTTTGTATCCAAATCCGGCTTTAAACTTCTTCACAACAGTATCTCGGACCTGCCTGGTGTGTTCCTTGTTCTTCATGATGCTCTCTGCGCTTTTAACGGACCTCTGAGACTATCACAGTGCAGGTGCATTTATACGGAGACTTGATTACACACAGGTGGATTGTATTTATCATCATTAGTCATTTAGGTCAACATTGGATCATTCAGAGATCCTCACTGAACTTCTGGAGAGAGTTTGCTGCACTGAAAGTAAAGGGGCTGAATAATTTTGCGCGCCCAATTTTTCAGTTTTTGATTTGTTAAAAAAGTTTGAAATATCCAATAAATGTTGTTCCACTTCATGATTGTGTCCCACTTGTTGTTGATTCTTCACAAAAAAATACAGTTTTATATCTTTATGTTTGAAGCATGAAATGTGGCAAAAGGTCGCAAAGTTCAAGGGGGCCGAATACTTTCGCAAGGCACTGTATGTGATTGTATCTTTGGGTTCACACCTTTTTATCCCAGTCTTTAGTGATTGTTATTATTCTATTATATCACCTTCCCTATATTTCACCAACACTTCCTGTGTTCGGACAGGGACTTCCTGTGTGAAGCTACCATGAGAATGGCTGGTTCGGGACCTTGGGGAGGAAGTGACTCTCTTTAAGAGAAGAGGGTGACCTTGTCATCACATAGAGTAGGGCTCCTTCAGGCAGACTGCAGTCTGCAGTACTGGGGGACAGCTGGGCCTCTGTCTCTCCTTTTGATGGTTCTACACACAGCTCCCTACGTCAAAGTCTGCACTTGTATAACTCCATCCTCAGAGGAATGGAGAGACATTGAGAGCGAGAGAAAGTGAGGGGGGAGCAGACGAAAATATAAAGACAAGGCTTTGTTCACAAGTTGGCCACTCAGAGGAAGATCAAAGTCTTCACCTATTGATTCCCAGAGGATTTGACTGGAGTTATTTTCTGACGTGTCTGTTCTAATACTGCTTATATGAATCGTCAGATAGGGTTAATATAACAGGTATTTGAGTAAGTGATATTCCTGCAAACATCTCAACAGTATTGCTACATAGTGCAGCTATAAAACTGTGAATGGTTTATGTCTCCACTCTTAAATGTGCATTGAGACATCACTTAAGCAATTGTTGTACACCTACCAAGCATTCTTCTGTGAATGCCGATACAATAATATTACCCTTTCCTGCAGTCAAATGACCAAATCGCCCTCTAGTGGCCTCATGGGTGGAATGTTATTCATCTTCTTCATAATTTCATGTTTCATTTTAAAACATTTATACCGAAAATCCAGTGTTTCTATGTCAAACAGTTATTTTAGTTTTCTGTGATGTACTGTATATAAAGTCTAATGTTGGTGTAATATTGGTGTGCAAACTAAAAATGTAATCCATTTCAACTCTATCTCTGACATGGTACCAACATTATGGAGTGTACCAGTGGCTTCCCTAAAAAAAATGACCAAGAGAAAAAGAAAGAAACATAAAATAATGTGTCTTTCGTCGCTCTGTGTTTTCATAATTTTCCTACAAGAGAAAGAGAAAGCATCTAAGTGTGCGAAACAACGCCCCTTTGTCTTTGTATGTGTAGGCCATCTATCGGATGCTGTCTGGTCATAAAGGTGTATGACATAGTTGCCGTACGGAACATTGAATGCAAGGGAAGCCAGCAAGCATTTGGCCTCTATTGATAAAAAAGTATAAAATAATAGCCAATCAGTGTTGAGGTAAGACAGCTTGTCTGTCGAAACGTTGGACATTAGGTTATTACACTTTTGCATCTGAGCTCCTAGAGTGTGCGGCTCTCCTTTAGTTTTTCAAGTGTTTTACTCCGCTAGCCAGCACCTCACCTAAAGAGGTGTGTGTTTCTTTCTCCTCTAGATTAAGCTGAGTGAGCTCAACTGTGAATGGTTCTGGCACACCAACAAATGTTTTTCAAGGGAAGCCTGTTTGGATTTGGCTTCACTCCTATCACATTGCATCAAGAGAAATATATCATTGACAGAAACAACTTGAATTGTTGCATCTCGTTGTGTTATTGTCCTCCAGTGGCTAGTTAGTTAGCTTAAACTGGCCCTTTCCTAAATTAGCCATGGATGGAGATTTGGACTTGTGGTTTTACTTAATTTTCCTTACTGGCCACTGATTATAACGGCGATTTTGATCCAACCATAAATTCATGCATATATATGCAAAAATGGATACTGAAGTATCACATTTACATATAATAAGTGTTCGGACCCTTTACTCAGTACTTTGTTGAAGTACCTTTGGCAGCGATTACAGCCTCAAGTCTTACTGGGTATGATGCTACAAGCTTGACACACTTGTATTTGGGTAGTTTCTCCCATTCTTCTCTGCAGATCCTCTCAAGGTCTATCATGTTGGATGGGGAGCATCGCTGCACAGATATTTTCAGGTCTCTCCAGAGATGTTTGATCGGGTTTAAGTCCGGGCTCGGGCTGGGCCACTCAAGGACATTCAGAGACTTGTCCCGAAGCCACTCCTGCGCTGTCTTGGCAGTGCGCTTACGGTTGTTGTCCTGTTGGAAGGGGCCCCAGTCTGAGGCCCTGAGCACTCTGGAGCAATTTCTCATCAAGGATCTCTTTGTACTTTGCTCCGTTTATCTTTCCCTCGATCCTGACTAGTCTCCCTGTCTCTGCCGCTGAAAAACATCCCCACAGTATGATGCTGCCAGCACCATGCTTCACCATAGGGATGGTGCCAGGTTTCCTCCAGATGTGATGCTTGGCATTCTGGCCAAAGAGTTCAGTATTTGTTTCAGAAGACCAGAGAATCTCGTTTCTCACAGTCTCAGAGTCTTTATCATACCTTCTGGCAAACTCCAAGCAGGCTGTCCTGTGCCTCTTACTGAGGAGTTGCTTCCGTCTGGCCAGTCTACCATAATGGCCTGATTGGTGGAGTGCTGCAGAGATGTATGTCCTTCTGGAAGGTTCTCCCATCTCCACTGAGGAACTCTGGAGCTCTGTCAGAGTGACCATCGGGTTCTTGGTCACCTCCCTTTCTCAGTTTGGCCAGGCGGCCAGCTCTAGGAAAAGTCTTGGTGGTTCCAAACATCTTCCATTTAAGAACGAAGGAGGCCACTGTGTTTTCGGGGACCTTCAATGCTGCAGACATTTTGTGGTACCCTTCCCCAGATCTGTGCCTCGACACAATCCTGTCTCGCATCTCTACAGACAATTCCTTCGACCTCATGGCTTGGTTTTTGCTCTGACATGCACTGTCAACTGTGGGACCTTATATAGACAGGTGTGTGCCTTTACAAATCATGTCCAATCAATTGAATTTACCACAAGTGGACTCCAATCAAGTTGTAGAAACATCTCAAGGATGATCAATGGAAACAGGATGCACCTGAGCTAAATTTCTCATAGTAAATGGTCTGAATACTTATGTAAATAAGGTATTTATGTTTTTCATGTCTAAAAAGCTGTTTTTGCTTTGTCATTATGGGGTATTGTGTGTAGCTTGATGTGGAAAAACATGTATTTCATAAATTTTAAAATAAGGCTGTAAAGTAACACATTTTGGAAAAAGCCAAGGGGTCTGAATACTTTCCGAATGCAACGTAGGTGATTTGATGATGTTGAAGTTGAAATGGTGCTGGAATAGTGGAGGCAGCTCCTGTTTACTTTGCGACTTGCGGGAACTCTCTGTGGTTCTAAATCAATAGATGTTAAGTAGTCCGAAAATGTGGGAAACATTAACTTGCTTGACCATGGTGTAGGTCACGTAACTGTTTGTTACATGCAATATGCTTTGTTGACTTCACCAGACAGAGGTCGCTCTCCGGTTTTGTAATAAAATAATGGAGTGGTTGAATTTATTCTGCCACTGTGTCTTCTTATGGTCTCGGCCTTAGGCCTATATATCACGGTCGCAAAGCATATGAACTAACAGGTTATAAAGCAAACAACGCAATTATCACAACACATAGGTTGTAATAAATTAAGACCTTTTTCCCCCCGGCTTGGCTTAACCAGGGATTTTACCCAAGCACCGCTACTGCATGTACTACTGGTGTGTGCGCATAACCATGTGTGTGAGGTGTATACTTTTGTTTCAAAGTAGATTTGTGTAAGACTACCAAGAATCACTCTGTGTGACCCTGATTTAGTCCACTGCATTACACATTTATGAATGAAGGCAGGTCACATATAAGGTCACAAAAAAAGTTTGTGTGACCTTTTACATTTTTACTAGGACTAAAAGATTGATCATAATGGGTAATCATTCCATTTGGCAGATATTCAGAATGCAACCTGGATGGATTCCAAAAAGGAAATCACCAAGGATCCACTATTCATTGAAAGTAGTCAAAGTCATTCTGATTGAATTCCAGCATTTTCATCACTCACCGAGGAGCCAAAGTTTGATCTTTACTAATTGATATATTCCTGCTCTGCACATGAATCATAGAAATCCATACCTTGGGCCAATTTAGCTGTTCCACTCTCTGAGTTTTAATTGAGTCCACATTAAAATGTACTTATAAAATAATAATGGGCTCCCTTGCAAATGAACCTTTCCTGATATTGCAGTGGAAAAATGTGCATGTCCACAAGCAGTCTGGGAGTTCAGAAATCAATATAGATGATTAATAATATATGGGCTACAGGAATAATTAAATCATTTGATGCAAGGACTCAGTCAGCCTTGGCAAACGAAAGGTGCAATTTCGCCACAATCTAAATACAAGTTGCCCGGGTTGGAGTTTCAATTACCGGGCTTGAAATAATAACGTGTTAAAAATTACACTTTCAAATATATGCTATTTAATTTAATTGAATTTAATACATTTAGGGATGAGTCCCCTTTCTTCTGACATGAACATATTGCACCAAGTTGCTAAATGAAACTGGTCCTTCATTTGTTGCATGCACCCATTTGAATTTACAGATTGTCTGAGTTCCAATGATCAGATAGATGGTGATTTCCCACCAGATAGAATATTCCAGCACAGTGATAGTAGGCTACTATTGCCTGTACACACATTCAAATTAAAACATCACAAAATTATTGAAAAACATTTCTCAGTTACAGAAGGAGTGAAGTGCTAGAATCTATCAAATCAGAAGTCAGGTCGGATGACCAGCTATTAATTTACTAAAGCGTCTGTAACAGACAACCAATAAGCAAAGACCTTGTGTTTACCATTTGCATTACGATGTCTTCTTAACCCATACAACGTTAAGGTTATTCACTACGAAGTATTCATGAATAGCAGCACAGAGATTTAAAGAAGTCTCCAAATGATCAAATGTCATCTAGAGAGAGAGAGAGAGAGAGAGAGAGAGATAATGGTACACAGACAGCAGGTGGGCCATTTTGAAAATGTGTTGTGATTAGAACCTATTAGCTGACTACCCACAGATCTCAGCCCATGCCACCTGTACAGCCCTGGTACAGCAGGCATGACACCATCCTGTTACTTGTATCAAGCCTACACATTAAGATTCAGCTTGCATAATAAATTAATGGCATTCATTTGAAACTCCTTGGTGAGTTGGTGAAGTCTCGGACTGCTGAGATGAAATTATGGGCATTACATTCTTGACATCCCATTGCATCTTGGGCATTGCCAAGGCATTGTCAACAATGCCCAGATTCCGCTCTTGCCCATAATGAATGCACTACAATATGTAATGACTGAGTAATCACATTATTTGCAGCATCTACTTTATGCCGATGGAGGTCTGCATCTGTGGTCCTTTAGTAATTGCTGGCCGAGAAGCGAAGGGGGAGGATTTGCATCAGCACATGGGACTTGCATTGCAAATTATTATGGTGAATTGTTTTTGCAACAGGAATGTCCAATCCAATAAAGTTAATGATCTTGAAAGAAAAATACATTAAAAAAAATGATTAAAATGCAGATGTTTGCTGTCCGATGGATTTGGTGGTGGTGTAGGAATTACTTTCACATTATTTCAATGTAATTAAGGTTTGAACTTTTCAGGGCTTCCCTGTGTCATTTCTTCCACTGCACGGAAGCCAGGACTGCACAATTGGGAAGGACACCCTAAAGAAATAAATGCAGAAGTTACAAGAATCCGTGTTGGAATCGATTTGTTTTCTATTTCAATATTTTATAGACTGCAGCAATATACATTTCCTCTCCTTACGTGAATTTGAATGTTCTACGGCATTAGCTAGATGACAACAAACGGACACCAGGCAAACTGTGGTCGTCGCTTTGATTTCTGTGCAATAAAACAGCTTGGATGCTAACGATGCACCACCACTAACACTACAAAGGGTCTCTGAAACAAGATCCTGTACAGTATGCTGCCATAGAAACCCATAGTGACTCTATTCTGTCTTTGTGGTCTACCCTGCCTGAATACTCTTGTGTTTTAGCCTCATAACTGCCACATAAAGAACACTTGCACTTTTTTGTTTTCACATTTAATTATACTGGCTCTATGATTACCAGGTAAAACAAATTATGTGCTTTGTTGGCAGCAGATAAATCTTGGTCTCAATTTGTTGTAATGACCCGTGTAATTTTTAAGCTGTGCCTACATATTGGCTCTTTTAACGTGTATCATTAGTGGGGTTGTATATTAGATATACATTCTGTGGCTTAATTTGGTCTCTCAGGAGCACTTGTAATGATGCAGCTGCTTGAGCTGGGGTACGGGACACCTTTAATTTATTTATTTTAAATATTGTGAGTAATTGAGTTCTTGGGAGATGTGAGGCAAGCGCGCTGGTAGGGTTCGAAGCCTCTGAAAAATTCATTAATTCCGCAGCGCAATCTGTTGAGGAAATGAATACGGGAAGTTAGAGAGGTGAAGGAAAAAGGAAAAATGTTTTTGCACATTTTCAGTGTGGCCTCTTCTAGCTGAAAATGACAGCAGTAACATACAATGACAGTTTATGGTTTCTAAAAGTCTATTTATTACAGACAATCAAATTGTTCCTATGCCACTCAGACCAACAGCAGGTAATGATATAAATCCACCAGGTCATTAACAGATTATAAAAACATTTGGTAACAGATTGAGAGAGGTATGGAAGACCCAAGTATTTGTCTCCACTGGGTAAAACAAATACGGATAACATTTCACATGCATTCCAATTGATGTGTGCTCTGTGACTGAAGGGACAAACAACTGAAAAACAAGCAGGGAATACGAAGTTCCAAACAATGAAAGCATGCTTGATGTCAATAAGGCTTAAGCTTCTCAGAGTCCCTGTTGACCCGAGAAGCTTCTGATTTGTTTACTGAGACATAGACATTGTAGGAATCAGAGTGAAGCCGAACAACACATTCCATTAATGTAGAATCATATCCCAAAAAGCATCTCTTGATTTCCTCTCAGCCTATCTTTGTTTTAAGTGCAAGGGACATTTTGACTACTTCAGATTCGTCCCCTCTTTGAACCTGGCTACATGCATCATGCCTCATCACTGCTGTCCGACACTCTCAAACCTACATCCTTGAAACACCAGAGCAGAGCACCCTGCTTCCACAATGTGCCAAACCATCCTCAACCAAAACACAATCACACCCGTGGCGCTGCAGGCTGTTTCTCGGCAGAAACTTTCTCTCCCTCCTGCTTGACCACGGTGCGCGAGGATTGATAAGCAAGGCTGCCTCACGCAGTGGATCCTCTGGGAGTCGGCATTGGACTGGGGCCCAGATCAATGTGACCTAAATTCAAATGCGAATTAGAGGGCTGTCAGTGGGAAAGGACACTCTGTAAATGAGCTTAGACAGTGTGAGGCCCCCGGAGGATCTGGGCAGCAGGGCCTCGCCTCCGTCGGAGCGCTTTAATGAGTTCCAAATGGACGACCCGGACCCCGGCTCTGGGCTCTACGCCCATCCACACCCTTCTTGCCGGCCAACGCTCTGGGACGGCCGACCCCGACGGGGGAGAGGGAAGGCGTGGGGCCCTGGAATTGGGTACAGGACTGGGCAGCTGGAGGCACCTGTCCGGGGGTGCTAGATTGCCTGCAGTTTCAGAGTGCTGAAAGTTGACCCACTGGACCAATCATTATGATTGACAGGAGGCTGGTGGGAAACACCTAACTATCCTGTTGGTAGTGTTGCTACATTTAGCTGATCAACCTACAGTATAACACTTTGTATTTAGTCTGCCCAACAACATAACCTTTTTATTCCACTGTTAATAGCTTTGGATGCCAACATAAATGTTTACTAGACTGCTCTGAGGAAACACAGCTTACAGGTGGAAGTAATGTTAATCTTAGCTATACAGTACTGTATCTTTCCATGAGCCAGTTTGCTCAGCCTGGTCTCATAGACTACACGTAACATAGTAAATGTTGATCAGGGAATTAAAATCAAATCAAATCAAGTCAAATCCAATTGTATTAGTCACATGCACCGAATACAACAGGTGTAGTAGACCTTACAGTGAAATGCTTACTTACGAGCCCCTAACCAACAGTGCAGTTTCAAAAAAATATGGATAAGAATAAGAGAAAAGTAACAAGTAATTAAAGAGCAGCAGTAAAAAATAACAATATATACAGGGGGGTGCCGGTACAGAGTCAATGTGCACCGGTTAGTTGAGGTAGTATGTACATGTAGTGAGAGTTATTAAAGTGACTATGCATAGATGACTACAGAATGTGGCAGTGGTGTGGAGAGGGGAGAGGGGGGGTGGGGGGCAATGCAAATAGTCTGGGTAGCCATTTGACTAGATGTTCAGGAGTCTTATGGCTTGGGGGTAGAAGCTGTTTAGAAGCCTCTTGGCCCTAGACTTGGTGCTCCGGTACCTCTTGCCGTGAGGTAGCAGGGAGAACAGTCTATGATCAGGGTGGCTGGAGGCTTTGACCATTTTTAGGGCCTTCCTCTGACACCGCCTGGTATAGAGGTCCTGGATGGCAGGAAGCTTGGCCCCTGTGATGTACTGGGCCATTCGCACTACCCTCTGTAGTGCCTTGCGGTCAGAGGCCGAGCAGTTGCCATACCAGGCAGTGATGCAACCATGCTCTCGATGGTGCAGCTGTAGAACCTTTTGAAGATCTGAAGACCCATGCCAAATCTTTTCGATAGTACTTTTCAATTAGTATGATGTGTTACTTTTGGTATGGTTACATAAGACAGATGGTTCCTTAATTAAGGCCAAAGCGAAAGTAGGTTGGTTGGTCAGGGTGGATGGGTAGGCGTTTACCGCAAATGTCACGCAACCCAAAGGGTGTGAGTTCGAATCTCATCACTTAGAACTTTAACATTTTAGCTAATTAGCAACTTTTCAACGACTTACTACTTTTTAGCTCTTTGCAACTACTTAGCATGTTAGCTAACCCTCCCCCTAACCTTAACCCTATTACCTAACCCTTCCCCTAACAATAAACCTAACCTTAACCTTTTAAACTAACTCCTAAACTTAACCTTAACCCCTAAACTTAACCCCTAGCCTAGCTAACGTTAGCCACCTAGGGACCTAGCTAGAATTCGTAAGATATCATATGTTTTTCAAATTCGTAGCATATTGTAAGTTTTGAGAATTAGTAACATATAATACGATTTGTAATTCGTAACATTTCATGCTAGATCCGCAAATTAATACATACCACATGAAACGTAACTAAATGTAGTCTCCCATATTAACGTACAGAATAATATGAAATGCTCTGAGACCAGGTTTGCTAGACAAATCACTAGTGATGCAACGGCAAACATTTTGTTTGTGAAATAGCCACTAAAGGACCACAGTTAGTGCCCTGTAGTTACAATCGACAGGGCACTAAGTTCATAAACTTAGTCAAAAATCTGACAATGTAAAATGTTACTGCTAACGCTTTCAGATGCTCGTTTTTCTATGACTCTGTGCGTTATCTCCTTGCACAGGCACATCATCTTCTCCTAAACCTTGTTGTTTACCTCCAACACAGCCCGGTCCCAGAGCAGCCACTCTCTACACTAGCCTCCTATTCAGCCTGGCTGACCTGCTGGGTGACAGATCGAGGTGTAGTGAGGTGTTGTCCAGAACCCAGGAGGATTGTGGGAGCAGAGGGTGAGCAGAGAAGCATGGGAGGCAGAGGTAATTAGAACGCTGATTCTGCATGTAATCGGATCTCACACACACACACACACACACACACACACACACACACACACACACACACACACACACACACATAAACACTGTCCTCTTCCTATACATTAGGTGTGTGTGCAGTCCATATGGGATTGCAGGGGGCTTTTGATTGTCTTCAACACAGCATATGCTAATTGTTGATTGTCTTCAATATTATATGCTAATTGTGGGAATTAGCATAATTCATTAACATTTGGGCCCTAATTACACAATGAAAAAAGACGATCCCTGAAACAGTGTTGTGTGCTTTGACTTCGTAATGTATGATACGATTAATGCTGTTCTTATTTGCATACGGCTAGGATCTTGAAATATTAAAAGTGTTGTTCAGTGAAATTCATGATCAGTCCCTAATCAAATGCTTTTTCTTCCTTTTTTAAAGATGTTACTTTGTTGCCCCTCAGGTAAGAGGAGGAGAATATTCTGCTTGGGTTTATTTACACATTTATAACCAAAAAGTATTCTTTAAAATGCACAAAATCTGGGTCAACAATTAACTGATGCATCATTTTTGGAAACGATTTAGATGAACAAATGAATGGAGACGACTTTATACGTCTGAGATGTGATTCTGCATTCTCTTTGATGTCTGCTGTTTAGCCCGCATTAATGAGACTCACAAAGAGACAAAAAATAATGCCTTAATTTAATCATAATTGTAGTCATGAGCCTATCATAACAGCTAGTTCCCTACTACATACATTACTACATTACTACATGCCCAATGGCATTCTCCATAACATATCCATAGACATTTTGGATAGTGTGCCCACCCCCCTCTCTATCTCTGTTGTCACATCCGCTTCACAGTTGAATACACAGTTGCCTTTCCTCTCTCTGCATTGCATCACAAACATATGACCTATGCCAGTATAAGCTAGTCCTCTGACAACAGTAAGTGCTGCTTGTTTTCTGCTCTCTCTGCAAGGCATCTGGGCCTGACAAGGACAGGATTCCAGGGCCACACAGAGGGGCCCCATGAGGTGGGGCCAACTCGGAGGTAATTGAACAGAGGCTCTGTGAATCTGCTTCTCATCCAGAGGCCCCCCAGGAGAGGGAAGGAGGGAAGAATGAGAGTTTTAATGAATGGAGACTTTCATTAAAATGATAACTATTTCCTCAGAGATCACTTCCAATTTAAATGCTGGGGAAAAAACAAAAATACGTAATTGAAAGATCTTGGATTTTTCTGCCATTCAAACTGTAAATTTGAATCTCGTCGAAAATGAAAGAATTGTTTGTAGCTACTCTGACTAGTTCCAATTACTTTCTCTGTGTTTAAGCCATGAGGGAGCTCAACTGCGAGTGCTCATCCGTTTAACCACTCGACCACAGCAGACGATTGAATGTGTTCTGTCAAAAACCTCCAGATCACTAAAGTTCATTACTGTAGAGGTGTTGGTCATTGGCAGCACACTCAAGGAAACACTGTGAATTTTAGGCATGCCAGTTGATCCCGCCTCAGTGTGTGTGCGTGTGCGTGTGCGTGTGTATGTGTATGTCTGTGTGTATGTGACCATTAGACCAAAAGGGCCAACACTCATTTTGAAGTTGCACGCTGGGCTACCTTATCACATGACCATGAGTAACCATGACGGCTCATGTCCGCTACACTCTCATGTGCATTTTCACATGTTAATGTAGATTTTAACTAGGGTTGTCAAATGATTCAAAAGTGTAATTGAGTTTATCTCAGAATTTTATCAAATTGAGCTGTAATGTAAAGATTATTTATACAAAAAGCATTACAATAATAATGACATCATGATTTTGTCCAAAGTCACAGTTAGCATAGTCAGGTAAATTGATAAAAACACTTTCTTCCACCTCAATGTCAACTTGTTTTGACATCACATTGTTGTTTATAGCTGTATAGATTATGTATTTCAAATCAAATCAAATGTTATCAAATTTTATTTGTCACAATCAAATCAAATTTTTATTTGTCACACATACACATGGTTAGCAGATATTAATGCGAGTGTAGCGAAATGCTTGTGCTTCTAATTCCGACAATGCAGTAATAACCAACAAGTAATCTAACTTAACAATTCCACAACTACTGCCTTATGCACACAAGTGTAAAGGGATAAAGAATATGTACATAAAGATATATGAATGAGTGATGGTACAGAACGGCATAGGCAAGATGCAGTAGATGGTATCGAGTACAGTATATACATACGAGATGAGTAATGTAGGGTATGTAAACATAAAAGTGGCATAGTTTAAAGTGGTTAGTGATACATGTATTACATAAAGATGGCAAGATGTATATACATATACATATGAGATGAGTAATGTAGGGTATGTAGGGTATGTAAACATTATATTAAGTGGCATTATTTAAAGTGGCTAGTGATACATTTTTTACATCAATTTCCATCAATTTCCATTATTAAAGTGAGCTGGAGTTGAGTCAGTATGTTGGCAGCAGCCACTCAATGTTAGTGGTGGCTGTTTAACAGTCTGATGGCCTTGAAGATAGAAGCTGTTTTTCAGTCTCTCGGTCCCTGCTTTGATGCACCTGTACTGACCTCGCCTTCTGGATGATAACGGGGTGAACAGGCAGTGGCTCGGGTGGTTATTGTCCTTGATGATCTTTATGGCCTTCCTGTGACATCGGGTGGTGTAGGTGTCTTGGAGGGCAGGTAGTTTGCCCCCGGTGATGCGTTGTGCAGAACTCACTACCCTCTGGAGAGCCTTGTGGTTGTGGGCGGAGCAGTTGCCGTACCAGGTGGTGATACAGCCCAACAGGATGCTCTCGATTGTGCATCTGTAGAAGTTTGTGAGTGCTTTTGGTGACAAACTGAATTTCTTCAGCCTCCTGAGGTTGAAGAGACGCTGCTGCGCCTTCTTCACAACGCTGTCTGTGTGGGTGGACCAATTCAGTTTGTCCGTGATGTGTACGCCAAGGAAGTTAAAACTTACTACCCTCTCCACTACTTTCCCATCAATGTGGAAAGGGGGGTGCTCCCTCTGCTGTTTCCTGAAGTCCACAATCATATCCTTTGTTTTGTTGACGTTGAGTGTGAGGTTATTTTCCTGACACCACACTCCCAGGGCCCTCACCTCCTCCCTGTAGGCCGTCTCGTCGTTGTTGGTAATCAAGCCTACCACTGTAGTGTCGTCCGCAAACTTGATGATTGAGTTGGAGGCGTGCATGGCCACGCAGTTGTGGGTGAACGGGGAGTACAGGAGAGGGCTCAGAACGCACCTTTGTGGGGTCCCAGTGTTGAGGATCAGCGAGGTGGAGATGTTGTTACCTACCCTCACCACCTGGGGGCGGCCCGTCAGGAAGTCCAGTACCCAGTTGCACAGGGCGGAGTCGAGACCCAGGGTCTCAAGCTTGATGACGAGTTTGGAGGGTACTATGGTGTTAAATGCTGAGCTGTAGTCGATGAACAGCATTCTCACATAGGTATTCCTCTTGTCCAGATGGGTTAGGGCAGTGTGCAGTGTGGTTGCGATTGCGTCGTCTGTGGACCTATTGGGGCGGTAAGCAAATTGCAGTGGGTCTAGGGTGTCAGGTAGGGTGGAGGTGATATGGTCCTTGACTAGTCTTTCAAAGCACTCATGATGACAGAAGTGAGTGCTACGGGGTGGTAGTCATTTAGCTCGGATACCTTAGCTTTCTTGGGAACATAAACAATGGTGGCCCTCTTGAAGCATGTGGGAACAGCAGACTGGGATAAGGATTGATTGAATATGTCCGTAAACACACCAGCCAGCTGGTCTGCGCATGCTCTGAGGACGTGGCTTAGGATGCCATCTGGGCCTGCAGCCTTGCGAGGGTTAACACGTTTAAATGTTTACTCACATCGGCTGCAGTGAAGGAGAGTCCGCAAGTTTTGGTAGCGAGCCGTGTCAGTGGCACTGTATTGTCCTCAAAGCGAGCAAAGAAGTTATTTAGTCTGTCTGGGACCAAGACATCCTGGTCCGCGACGGAGCTGGTTTTCTTTTTGTGATCCGTGATTACTGCCACATACCTCTTGTGTCTGAGCCGTTGAATTGCAACTCTACTTTGTCTCTATACTGACGCTGTTTGTATGCTGTTTGTATTCGGTCATGTTTCCGGTCATCTTGCCCTGGTTAAAAGCAGTGGTTCGCGCTTTCAGTTTTGTGCGAATGCTGCCATCAATCCACGGTTTCTGGTTTGGGAATGTTTTAATAGTTGTTGTGTGTATGACATTGCCGATGCACTTTCTAATGAACTCGCTCACCGAATCAGCATATTTGTCAATGTTGTTGTTGGACGCAATGCGGAACATATCCCAATCCACGTGATCGAAGCAGTCTTGAAGCGTGGAATCAGATTGGTCGGACCAGCGTTGAACAGACCTGAGTGCGGGAGCTTCTTGTTTTAGTTTCTGTCTGTAGGCTGGAAGCAACAAAATGGATTGGTGGTCAGCTTTTCCGAAAGGAGGGCGGGGGAGGGCCTTATATGCGTCGCGGAAGTTAGAAAAACAATGATCCAGGGTTTTACCAGCCCTGGTTGCGCAATCAATATGCTGATAGAATTTAGGGAGTCTTGTTTTCAGATTAGCCTTGTTAAAAACCCCAGCTACAATGAATGAAGCCTCAGGATATGTGGTTTCCAATGTGTCTGATATGTGGTCCATCAATGTGTCTGCTTGGGGTGGAATATATACGGCTGTGATTATAATCGAAGAGAATTCCCTTGGTAGATAATGCGGTCGACATTTCATTGTGAAGAATTCTAAGTCAGGTGAACAGAAGGACTTGAGTTCCTGTATGTTGTTATGATCACACCACATCTCGTTAATCATAAGGCATACCCCCCCGCCCCTCTTCTCGCCTGAAAGATATTTGTTTCTGTCGGTGCGATGCGTGAAGAAACCAGCTGGTTGCACCGACTCCGATAGCGTCTCTCGAGTGAGCCACGTTTCCGTGAAACAACGAACGTTACAATGTCTGATGTCTCTCTGGAATGCAACCCTTGCTCGGATTTCATCAACCTTGTTGTCAAGAGACTGGACATTGGCGAGTAGTATGGTAGGGAGTGGTGCGCGATGTGCCCGTCTCCGGAGCCTGACCAGAAGACCGCTTTGTTTGCCCCTATTACTGCGACGTTGTTTAGGATCCGTTTTCTGTGTATTTTGAACGCTTTCAGACAAAAAGCGATAAAATTATCAAAAGTTAACCTGTGTCAACTGATTAACTCAGTTAATTTTAACATGTTAAACAGGATAAATAAGGAGACAGGAAGTTTCTCTTTTCCACTGGGCTTCTTCCAACGCTCACTGACCAACGTATGAAGAAGAGAGGCGTGCGCCTGCAGCAGTAACACTCCAAATGAATGGCTCAGAAATAATAAATCATTATTTTAAACACAGTTCAATTGTTGTATTCCGGCCAGGCTAAATGACATTTTTACAGAATGGCATTACAGAACGTGCTATTCCACATGTGGAAATATTGCTACTGCAACATCCCCTTTTCATATGTGAGGAGAATAACACTGTTTCACCACCACATGTGAACTTACAATTACACGTTTGAAAGTTCTCACATATGGACTTTTCTAAGATGTGAAATTGCAAATGTGATTTTTCACGCGATTGTTTTTTACATGTGAAAATACAATTCCACATGTGAACCTGAGATTTTCACGAGCATGTTTTTCACATGGGAAACGGCATATCCGATTTTCACATGAAACTTTTTAACATGTGAAACCACAAATTTCACATGTGCAACTACAATTCACGTGAGGTGAAAAAAATATATATTCTCACACGTGAAAATATGATGTTACATGTGAAATTTAGCACTGTGTGTGTGTGTGTGCATGTGTGCGTGCGTGTGTGTGTGTGTGTGCATGTGATGGAAATAGCAACCCAAGTACTCTTGGTCCTGTGCAGTTCAGGTTGCGTTCTGATTGTTATCATATAAGAAAGTGTATGGCTGATGGCCATTACCTTGCTTCTAGTGGCTCACAGTTGTGCTCTGAGTTAGCATGACATTTTCAAGTAGAAGTTTAATGAATTGACAGAAACCCATTTAGTGTGTAATGTTTATGTAACTGCTAATTAAAACCAATTATCAGCCATATTATCATAGTGTGACACTTGAGGGAGAGACCGTTAAACGCCAAGTCTCTGAAGTCGCAACTCTCCCACACAAGGGCCAGGTCAAGGCTGTCAGTTGTTACCCCACGGATTTATAAATGTTTAATACCAAAACAGATTGAAGAACTGTGGTGAGAAAGTGGCACTACTTTTCTTGTCATTTAGGTACAGTAGATCAGTCATGATCCACAAGTCAAATTTGGACCCCATTACTGTGAGAAATACACTCTGCACAGTTGCGTGTCAAACAAAGGAAGGAAACAACACAAACTTAAAAATAGTCCAAACTCCAGCCTCCAGGCATAATCTTCCTTCACTCTGCCATTCTCACAATAGAGTCAGGAGTTGCATATTTATCCAGGAAATGAGAGATCATCAGTGGAGGATGCTGAGGGGAGGACGGCTCATAATAATGGCTGTAACGGAGCGAATGGAATTGCATCAAACACATAGAAACCCTGTGTTTGATACCATTCCACTAATTCCGCTCCAACCATTACCACGAGCCCGTCCTCCTCAATTAAGCTGACACCAACACCCTGTGGTGATCATAATATCATCCTTATTGGTCTGAACAGAAACGCCACAACCATCTTGCAGATTACTCCTTGATGAGAAAAATGCAATTAAAATGTCAACTAGGTTTTATTAGATTCTGCCCACCCTGCAAGGTTTAACAGCCCCCTGAATCCTAGATGCACAGTGGATGGATGGCATGCCATAGAGAGGTGATACCAACGTTGGATGATTGTTTCCAAGGATGTAGTACTTATTGTCTCATTAACTGCCTGTCTTACACCCAAATGTTTTCAGCTTCTCAGCTGGATCGAAATCCATACATACAGTGCATTCGTAAAGTATTCAGACCACTTGACCTTTTTCCACATTTTGTTACGTTACAGCCTTATTCTAAAATTGATTAAATAGTTTTTCCCCCTCATCAATCTACACAGAATACCCCATAATGACAAAGAACAAAAATAGTTTAAAAATAATAAATAAGTAAAAAATATTACATTTACATAAGTATTCAGAACCTTTACTCAGTACTTTGTCGAAGCACATTTGGCAGCGATTACAGTTTTGAGTTATTGAGTATGACACAACGAGCTTGGCACACCTGTATTTGGATAGTTTCTCCCATCCTTCTCTGCAGATCCTCTCAAGCTGTCAGGTTGGATGGAGAGCGTCTCTGCACAGGTATTTTCAGGTCTCTCCAGAGATGTTTGTTCAGGTTCAAGTCTGAGCTCTGGCTGGACCACTCAAGGACATTCAGAGACTTGTGCCAAAGCCACTATTGCATTGTCTGGGCTGTGTGCTTAGGGTTGTTGTCCTGTTGGAAGGTAAACCATCACCCCAGTCTGGGGTCCTGAGCGCTCTGGAGCAGGTTTTCATCAAGAATCTCTCTGTAATTTACGCCGTTCATCTTTCCCTCGATCCTGACTAGTTTCCCAGTCTCGACCGCTGAAAACATCCCCGAAGCATGATGCTGCCACCACCATGCTTCACCGTAGGGATGGTCCCAGGTTTTCTCCAGACGTGACTTTTGGCATTCAGGCCAAAGAGTTCAATCTTGGTGTCATCAGACCAGAGAATCTTGTTTCTCATGGTCTGAGAAACTTTAGGTGCCTTTTGGCAAACTCCAAGAGGGCTGACCTGTGCCTTTTACGGAGGAATGTCTTCTGTTTTGCCACTGTACCATAAGGCCTGACTGGTGGAGTGCTGCAGAGATGGTTGTCCTTCTAGAAGGTTCTATCATCTCCACAGAGGAACTCTGGAGCTCTGTCAGAGTGACCATTGGGTTCTTGGTCACCTCCCTGACCAAGGCTTTTCTCCCCCGATTGCTCAGTTTGGCCAGGCGGCTGGCTCTAGGAAGAGTCTTGGTGGTTGCAAAATGGTTCCATTTAAGAATGATGGAGGCCACTGTGTTCTTGGGGACCTTCAATGCTGCAGACATTTTTTGGTACCCTTCCTCATATCTGTGCCTTGACACACAATCCCCACCAGGTGTCCCCCATTTACACCCTATTATCCCCTGTGTATTTATACCTGTGTTTTCTGTTTGCTTGTTGTCAGTTCGTCTTGTCTCGTCAAGTCGTGTCAGCATCTTTCTCCATGTTTTTTTCTCTTTCTGGTTTGTGTTCTAGTCTCCCCGGTTACGACCTGTTTTGCCTGTCCTGACCTTGAGCCTCCCTGCCGTCCACATCTGCCAAATATTACCAGGATAACAAACCCCTGCCTGTCCTCGACCTGCCTTTTGCCTGCCCCTGTATATTCAATAAATCTCTGAGACTTGAACCATCTGCCTCATGTGTCTGCATCTGGGTTTCATCCGGAATCATGACACATGGCTTGGTTTTTGCTCTGACATGCACTGTCAACCGTGGGACCTTACATAGACAGGTGTGTGCCTTTCTAAATCATGTACAATCAATTGAATTCACCACAGGTGGACTCTAATCAACATGTAGAAACATCTCAAGGATGATCAAAGGAAACAGGATGCTCCTGAGCTCAATTTTGAGTCTCATAGAAAATGGCCTGAATACTTAAAAAGCTGTTTTTGCTTTGACATTATGGGGTATCGTGTGTAGAATGATGAGGTAAAAATAGTTTAAAATCCATTGTAGAATAAGTCTGTAACGTAACAAAATGTGGAAAACATCAAGGGGTCTGATTACTTTCTGAATGCACTGTAGGTTGGAATTCAATCAAACCTGCCATTTCAATGTTTACGCAACGTCTTTGTTTACAAACTACTGTCTGCACATACAGACACTCTCTTTTGTGAAATCGGTCAGACAGGCAAGGAGATAGGCTTCCATTTACAACTGCATCTCCTGCCGTAAGACAAACACACAGAACACTCTGCTACCCCTTCATGACTGTGTCTGTCCTTATCCAAATATTTAAGCCAAAAATGTAACATGTGTAATTAAGGGATGTTTTTGAGAATATTTCCCCAACTAAATATGTTTTTGAAATAGATTACCATTTTTGGCTTACATTTCAAGCTTAAAATGACATGAATTATTCATTACGGAACATTGCAGCATAATGACCTTTAAAGAGGAATTTGTTTTGTTATATTTGATAGGATGACAGTGATGCTGTAGGAAAAAAAAGAGGAGGGGAAAAGAGATCTTTTTAATGGAGTTTAACAATAGGTCTCTGGTGTGCTCATTAGGATGACCCGTTTGACTTATTTTACAGCCATTGGTAATTAGTATCTCCAGGAGTTATTGCCATAATCAGGCAAATTTTCCCTTTGACTTTTTGTTAGCCGTTAACTTTGGTGTTGCTTGCTCTGGGATGGCGGTCGAATCCGTAAAAAGACAGCAGTAGTAAAACTAATAAAACCGTAGGGTTCCTTCTGGAGAAGTTTAATACTTTCAGAGCTATGATAATTCCTTTTACTTCAAAGCAACCATTACAAATACAATTTCATCAGCCTTGATGGAATTGTGGGAGCCTGTTGTAAGTATTTGAGTGGAAAAGGGGGTATATGGGCATGATTTCATTAGTTCTTTAGGGGCATGTGTATAGAATAAATAGCAAACACTAATAGCAAGGAATCACAAACTCTCGCTGGTAACTAAAAATGAATATTTGTAATTATTTTGAAGGGAAACACTTTGGGGTAGTCTTAACATGCCAAGTAACTTTTAAATAATATGAAAGTGAACTAATAGGTACAATGAGAAAACCAACACTACATCATGTCAGAGGCTAATATATTATCTCACTACTACATATCCGAGGATGTTATCAAGAGCATAATCAGTTACAGTATATACAGTTGAAGTCGGAAGTTTACATACACTTAGGTTGGAGTCATTAAAACTAGTTTTTCAACCACTCCACAAATTTCTTGTTAACAAACTATCGTTCTGGCAAGTCGGTTAGGACATCTACTTTGTGCATGACACAAGTAATTTTTCCAACAATTGTTTACAGACCGATTATCTCACTCATAATTCACGGTATTACAATTCCACTGGGTCAGAAGTCTACATACACTAAGTTGACTGTGCCTTTAAACAGCTTGGAAAATTCCAGAAAATGATGTCATGACTTTAGAAGCTTCTGATAGGCTAATTGACATAATTTGAGTCAATTGGAGGTGTACCTGTGGATGTATTTCAATTCCTACCTTCAAACTCAGTGCCTCTTTGCTTGACATCATGGGAAAATAAAAGGAAATCCGCCAAGACCCCAGAAAAAAATTGTGGACCTCCACAAGTCTGGTTCATCCTTGGAGCAATTTCCAAATGCCTGAAGGTACCACATTCATCTGTACAAACAATAGTACGCAAGTATAAACACCATGTGACCACGCAGCTCATACCGCTCAGGAAGGAGAAACGTTCTGTCTCCTAGAGATGAACGTACTTTTGTGCGAAAAGTGCAAATCAATCCCAGAACAGCAAAGGACCTTGTGAAGATGCTGGAGGAAACAGGTACAAAAGTATCTATATCCACAGTAAAACAAGTCCTATATCGACATAACCTGAAAGGCCGCTCAGCAAGGAAGAAGCCACTGCTCCAAAACCGCCATATAAAAGCCAAACAACAGTTTGCAACTGCACATCGGGACAAAGATCGTACTTTTTTGAGAAATGTCCTCTGATGAAACAAAATAGAGTTGTTTGGCCATAATAACCATCGTTATGTTTGGAGGAAAAAGGGGGAGGCTTGCTAGCCGAAGAACACCTTCGCAACCGTGAAGCACGGGGGTGGCAGCATCATTTTGTGGGGGTGCTTTGCTGCAGGAGGGACTGGTGCACTTCACAAAATAGATGGCATCATGATGAAAGATAATTATGTGGATATATTGAAGCAACATCTCAAGACATCAGTCAGGAAGTTAAAGCTTGGTCGCAAATGTGTCTTACAAATGGACAATGACCCCAAGCATACTTCCAAAGTTGTGGCAAAATGGCTTAAGGACAACTGATGTCTTGAGATGTTGCTTCAATATATCCACATAATTGTCTTTCATCATGATGCCATCTATTTTGTGAAGTGCACCAGTCCCTCCTGCAGCAAAGCACCCCTGTCAACTGTATATAGCGGATCTTGTGAAATGTAGGGGGTTGAAAATTTCAGCCAGCAAGATTAGGAATGGAATGAAAATACGAGAATAGGCAACTTCTCAAAGTGCTCATCAAGAGGCAATGAGACCTGTCCAGACTCTGTTCCAGCGTTGTTTTTTACTTCCTGCCCCTTTACTGCCCATCTAATGGCTTATTTATTACATTCATTCTTTATAAGGCTGTTCCTGTGTGGCCTCATTATGGTTAGCGCTACTTTGGAATTCCACGATAATTATGAGCTTCGTTGTTTTAATAAGAGTCTTGGCAAGGCTGGAACTCTCGTACATCTTCACAGTTCCCAGAGGGGATTTTTTTAAGGGCAGCACCAATGGTGGACAGATGGAATGCAGGCATACCATTGGTAAATATTTTGACCATGGAGGTGTCTACTAAAATTTGATTGGGTCTCTTATTGCAAAACCACCAAACCCTGGGATTATCCTATCATGCTTCATAAATTATGATAGATTTTACTATTCATAATGCCATACTAACTATGTCTGGTAATTGTTAGAGATCACCAGTTACCTGTATCTAGTTAGTGATAAACAGTGAGCCAGCCAACATCACAAAAGTATACATATTTTACAAGGACTCAAATGCGATATTATCTAATCAACTACTTTGACAAGGCCACATTCTGTGGAAAGGTCATCTTGCAGTGGATAATGAACAGTTCTGTCTGTCTACTGATCAGTTGCCCCCAAAATCCATTTGTGCCCTCTATACTGTTGCTTTTGATTCTATACATAATTGTCCATTCTCTTGAGAATCTCTGAAGGACGCCATATCAATTGTCCCTAGCCAATCACACCTACACGTCCCAGTCTCGTCGCATAAACAAACACTTTTACCCAAAAGGCCTAACATTTATTTTAAATAGATGGTCAGGAACAAATATCAACCCATTGTTTTATGTTGTATGATGAATATTAATGTTTGGATAATAAATTGTGTTCTCTGCCAGATGTTGTGATGAGTTTTGTTCTCAGTGACACTGTTCGGTCAATATGAGGCAAAACAGTTTCTTGTTCCGGGTCCAAATAGTTATTCCCAGGACCATCAAGCCAAGTACCTGATCTGCTAGATATATCTATCCCACAAGCCAATAAATATGAGTTTAAAAGTACTTTTTTCTCTTCTATTGTCCTTTACGCTCAAGGTTTTGAAATAACCCTTTCAAATTTGAGAGGCGAAAAAATGTCTTATGCAGATGTGCCGCTGATTACTCATCGTCTGCATGTCAATCACCTTGTATTCGCTGGCTGCGCCTGACATGCACAAACCCCTGAATTACAGGGATGGCTGAAATGCTTATGACCGTGCGTTGTCTTTATCTGCGATGCACTGTTACATGCGAACTCTCCCTTCAGTGCATTGTCTTCCCAGTAAATGTCTCACTGTCCACTGTAAATCTGCCAAGACACAAGAAATCCTCATCCGTGATCACTGATGTATCGCTGTCCAGAATTTCCTGACTTGGACTTTGTTCCTTGCGTTTGGCAGGTGCCAGTGTTTAAAAAAAAATATAAATTAAAGTCTGTGGAGATCATTAAAGGTATTCTCTACTTCACCGCTACCTCCCCCATCCTCATTAGGTATGCAAAATCCATTTGTTTATCAAACAGCTAAGGGAGCGGAGGACAGCACGCCCAAGCTGGGGATTGATTTATTAACACTGATTCCGGCCTGTGAGACCATCGTGATGACGATCCTGGTGCTTCAGGAATTTCAATGGACGGAAGAACCCCTTTCGCTAGAACATTTGCCATGCATGACTTAGCGCGAGTCGTAATTTAATGGAGGCCGTCTAAATCTATCAGCGAAGAGGGCAAATATTACCGAGACGTTGCCAAACCGATGGGAAAAATGGCTGTCCATCTGGAAAATGTAAGTTCACATTATGGATATCAAAAGTGATGATATGAAGTCACAGATAAAAATCTGAAAAAGTTATGTCTGCAGATGTTTGTGTGATAATAATCTTGGAGGGCCTCGGGTGCCCAGCTGTCTGTGGTGATTTTTTATCTTCTGTTACAATTCAACCTCTCAGAAATGTTTTATGATGAATCTACATATTTTCATTCTCCAGGGGGATACAGATTATTGGGAAGCACTCGATCTCTGCCTCCATTTCCTGTCGGCTTTAATAGCTTCCAGGTGAGAGGTGTTTCTCGGCTCTCTTCTGGGAATGCTTATTAAAACTGTTTTCCTATTGATACAGTTGGTTTGATACTTACCAGATTTGACAAAGTAAAGATCTCATGTTTGGCATAATATTACAAGGGAAACATAACTGAATTATTTGGCCTCAATAGCTGGAAATGTAACATTGTTAAAGTGCAGGCCCTGAAAATCTAAACGGTGTCCCACGCTGCATTTGGTTTTCATTATTTTCTTGAAAAAAACGTTAACAATATCACCCAGGGATTAAGTCATGGGGCAGGTCACAGCCAAGCTAAACATCCTGCCTCCCTCAGACAGATGAAGACAGATGAAAAAGGGAAACAGGTGTAAACTCTACTGCTTTTGTTTCCTTTGTTTCTGGGAGGTGTTCTCTGCTTTGCTTGTCTTCGAGAAAACATCTCACTGAGGTCCTAGGGAGGAGGGGGGAAAAAGTCACAGCAAAACCAAACAAAGGACGTTTTCTCTCTCTCTCTCCCTCTCACTCCACCCCCCCCTCCCCCCTCTCTCTCTCCCCTCTCCTCTCACATGCATAGTTCCTGGGAACTGTTGAGAGAGTGACTGTGGATCTCCAGGGGGGGACCATTAGAAACGGAGCACTGCCCCTGCTCTGCTCCATATTTATGAGGTTGGGTTTCCTACCCGGGGGTTTCACTAAGGTCCTAGTGTAGCAGCATCCCAGAGCCATGCTGAGGGATCACTGAGTGATACAGTGACACTAACCATCAAGAACCCTGCCCTGCCCTAAACTTACACACACGGCTGACTGCATTTAGAACCATTTGAAATGACTTGATAATACAAAACACTTCCATTTCAAAGTGTGATTTCATAATACTGTCATAACATGATCGTAAAAATCAAATCAAATCAAATTCTATTGGTCACATACACATGCTTAGCAGATGTTATTGCAAGTGTAGCGAAATGCTTGTGCTTCTAGTTCCGACAGTGCAGCAACATCTAACAAGTAATCTAACAATTCCACAACAACTACCTAGTAAACACAAGTCTAAGTAAAGGAATGGAATAAGAATATATACATATAAATATGACAGAGAGGCAAAGGCAAGATACAATAGATGGTATAAAATACAGCATATACATACGCTGTAAGGAATGGAGAAATGTGAGCAATTCTTTTGAAGAGATGACAAGGAAATTATGGAAAAACGGTAGGACACCGTATGTGCACTTGAGAGAAGACAATAATGATTAATGAACATAATATCTATAACACAAACATTAAAGGTCTTTTATGACATTTCTATTTTCCCAATCACAAACCACTTATAAAAAATGATACAGACACAACATAGAAAGGTAAAGGAAACGTTAACATTTGATTAACATTTCCCAGATGTAACGTTAGCTAGCAAGCACAGAAAACAATTGCCGACGAATCCTATTATTTACATTTTTCAGTTGGACTTTTAGTGAATAGATTAAGCAAAGTTTCATATTAAATTAAATCCCCCATTTCAGGCTCCTAGCCTAACTATTTTAGTGAGTAAATCGCAATAACACAGGGTGGTAAAGCTAGTTACAAAAGAGTTACGATATGACCCTCAGCTACACAATTTGATCCGTAAAATGCACCCCGAGGATTCAACCCTGTGGGGATCTCCATGCACCATTGACCTCAGTGAGAAGAAGAAGCAGAAGGTAAGTCAAGGGAGCGTGTCAGGCCTATACCAGCCGGTGGGGGAAATGGTGCTGGTACAGGCTATATATCAGCATAATTTTTAAAATGTGGTTTGGCCTTTTGGCATATTCACTAACATGATCAAGTAACACTTGTCATGCTTGTTAAGAGCTCTCTCTCTCTCTCTCTCTGTGTGTGTGTGTGTGTGTGTGTGTGTGTGTGTGTGTGTTGTAGTAGTAGTAGGGGGAGGCATCAGTGAATGATAATCCCCCTAGAGTCGATCTAATCAGCATAATGATACAAGATCAGCATCGAAATCCATCTATTTAAGCTAGAGACTTCACACGTAAATGTCTGTAACATCCAAACGATTTGGACTCAGTTGTAGAAAGCTGAGAAGCTCACGATTACAAACATATTCTCTGTTTTATTCCACGACACCCACGAGCTTCATGGGACTCATCTAAAGTCACTGATGTCAAGTTGAAACGGTTTGAGGTAAAAACTAATCAAAAGCTGAGACTCTCACGAACATGAACGTTCTGCTCCACAAGCTTCAAGAGACATGTCTAAAGGAAACCCATTGCAGACCGGTAAAACTTTTGTGGAAATGAATAGCCTTTTTTGAAACCATGGTTAAAGAACTAATCAAAGAACTAAATGATCCATGGTATAACAACATCTTAGTAGACCCCTCCATTCACAAAAAAAGTATTACATTGTTTAGTGATAATATTGATATACTACTGTGGATGTTACTATCATTGTAATACACTGTATGCTGCATTTAATGCGCATCACGGATGTTCAGCTTTACAGAGTGATGGTTGAAATTTAAAGGCAATGTTCCTGCATTAGCAGAGACTGCATTCACAGTAAAATCTTCATATGGCGGCTCAATCGGAAATTAGCTTTACATCTTTTGGGGCGGAATCTGTAATGCTTAGCCTATACAGATTGAATAGAGTCATAAACGAATACTACAATTTGTCCACTACTACCATAAACAATAACCCCATCCTCTGATAGGACAGAAGCAGGTTCCAATCCCAGACAACAGAACCCCCCCTATGCATTTCCTACTCAGACATGTCATAGGCTATAAAGATAACGGCACACCTGTAAATACAATTTGCTTCGTCACATTGTCACAGTGCCAAAAGCTTGAGGGACTCACAAACTATTTAAACACTCAGACTCCAACTCTCTAACCTTACTCCTGAAGATGGGAAAATCAGTGAACCTCACACTGAAATATGTGCTCTTTTTTTTGACAGTGCAGAGGTTGTGCAACACATGGTTTTGATGGGCCAACATCATATTTCCAAAGCTCCTCGAGCATCAGTCCTTCCCAGGAAACATGGCTGGCTAGGTTGAACTTTTGTACGGGTGATTTACATACCTTCTCAACTGTGCAGAGTTGGCGGAGGGCTCCAATGTCATCTCGGGCTGAGGCCCAAAGCACTTCCTGTGCAAGATGACTTACAGTCCCCCATCAGTCCTGAGTGCCCCCCCCCCCCCCCCCCCCCCACTACCTCCCCAGCCCAAAGCCAGGCCTGCGGTGTCACCATGACATCAGCACACAGGAAATGGTCTAATACTTCAACATTTCGGGGTGCAGATGTATGGTGTTGTGGAGTGTCATAATGTCACCTAGTTCACTCAGCTCAAACCCTGAAACAAAACACACCGGTACACAATCTATTACAACTCTGATTAAAATGATTGCGTTCTGTACTATGACAACTATGGCCATCTAATTTGATAGCCTAGGTCGATTGTTCCCTCTTGTTTGACACCCATACAGTCCTTTCAGATCAGCAAGGTTCAAGTGATTAGATGATAGGAAAAGAGGCTTCCAGAAAGTATTGAGGTGCACTATGGCCGTCATATGAATAGGGGTCAGGCTTCGGCCTCTTAGTGGAAGCTTCCTCTTCCCCTCCTTCCCCCTTCTAGCAGATGCATTACTTAGTCCCTATGTGTTGCTAGCCAAATCACCCAGAAACACTACAACATCCTCCTCTTTCAGAGTGGGACCGCACAACCGTCAAGTATCAACAACCTAGTGCCGAATGAGAACCTTTTTTACATTCAATCTTTACAGAGGAAACCCTGGTCATGTATTATGGAGCGCTCTCGTTCAAATATGTCAAACCCGTTAATGGCTTCTCTACGTGACGAACCACTTGTTATGGGATGGTGGCCATGTTTTATATAGCCTGGGCTGCTCGGCTTCCGCCCTCACTTGGCAGAGTCGAGATGTGTTTTGGCTCTGGCACCGGAGGCTTACAGGAGAAGGACTCTGGGTTCTGGGAGATGGCGTTTTGGTTTTCTATGGACATGCTCTAGAAGGCTTTGGGTGAAGGCTCTTACTAACATGCACAGTATGCCAACAAACAAAGAGTCATCAAAACTCATCAAGAAACTGCTGACTCCCAAAGTAGGGTTAATTACTTACAACCTGTGGCTGAGAGAGCTAATGGTGTCTAATCGGCGTTGCCGTTTGCAGCCTCCGATGCGAAGTCTCTTAGATAGCTTATGTTGTGATCCTCCTACGTGCTTGAAAGATAGGAAACAGACTTCCTACTAAGGGGCTGCAGACTTGATAAAGACCTCTGCTGGTCTACTCTAATGGCGTCAGAAAGAGCTATCGGGCAGAGTTAAGGGCAGCTATCTCAGGAAGTGGCCACACCCTACGACCTCTGAGGAAGCCCGTGCACGTTGCACACAGTATCAAACGGGTATGCATACACACAAACCCATTAACTCTTTGCAAAAATGCACACTAGCGTGCACAAAGGAATTGTCTTGTGTGTTCTCTGTGTAGTGCCTTGAAGTGATGAAGTCACTTTGTACAGTTTAGTACACATAAGAGTCGACCTCCAGGCTTGCAACCATCGAGATTATCTTTTTGCCTGATGTTATGCTATCATTTATAGAGGGAGGAATTGTTGCTCTTACTCAGACTTTGAATGATTGATTCAGATGCGCACCGGTCAATATGTCATCTGAGAAGCCTAGTTCGAGGGTTTGAGAGCCAAGATTTTCATCATAAAATGTGGTCTTTGGAGGCTATTGCACACGTATCTCCCATAGACTGAGTGTTGGCTAGAACTAGCGTCCAAAAGGTTGAAGGATGAGCTTGTCTGGAAAGTTTCTTATTAAGCTAGGAGTACTTGGTGTGATTCCTGTTGCCCTCTGCTATGTGAGGGAATAGATTATGGTAGATCTGTAGATAAGCCACGCTTAAGCAAAATGAACTCCAATGCAGAACCTAGAACATCAACAATACAAGACAGTTTTCAAGCCAAATGTATTCTTTATTAGTCTGTTTCTGTACAAAAAAGCACTGGATCACAGAAAAAAAACATGCATCTATTTACAGCATGGTCAAAGACAGAAAAGGAAAAGCGGGGGGGATACCCCCCTTTTGTATTTTAGAGACATTAATTAAACATTGTGCTTTGATAGAGTATACTTTGATGGTACATTTCATATTTGACAAAGATGCAGTACCTCTCCCCTTTTCATATTGAATAAAACATTGAGAAAGTACACTTTGCAATTGAAAAAAACCTCTGCAGAAAACCAGGGCAGCAAAAAGCAAGCTTTCTACAACTATAACAAACAAACCAAAAATATTTTGCAAGCTATTTGAAAACTCAGTATAGGGATGGAATGGACACGTGGGGGTGAAGGGGAGGATTGTGAGAAGTCAGCCAAGATTTAACTCGAAGAGAAAACGTGTGTTTTCATTGAAAATGGGTTTAGAAGTCCATAATATTGAATTCAGATGACATTCTATGAGCTGGCCTTGACTCGCGTAATTGAAAAATGGCTCTCTCAAAGTGGTGCAACAGATTTTCCCTTCGCTTTTTTTCTTTTCTTCACAAGCCCACACTACATGTTGATGCCACCCGATGATAGCTGATTTATGTCAATCACTGCACAGAATTAGCATTAAATCAAAGGTTTAATCAGACGCATCATTGATTTTTGTGACCTATTGTCCCACTATCATTATGTTACACGGGCTATGTGGGAATTTTGGAGGATGTATCGTTCAACATATCCTAGTTTAAACTACATCCACTGCAGCTCAAATGATTATTCAAAACCATCAAATGAACGACAACTGTAACTAATTCTTAGACATCTATTTATTTCTACTATGTTTTGTAACTTTCCCCCAGGGCGTTGCTGTAAATGAGAACGTATTCTCAGTCAACTCACCTGGTAAAAATAAGGAATAAATAAATCTACAACAGCATAACTCTATTTAAAAAAAAAAAAGTTTTATTCTAAGACCACACTTCAATTAAGAGTATCAAAATAATGAAAATGCATTGTATTGGAGCGTGTTCTATTGTAAGGCATCAATTATGTCTTGTGTTCTTTTACGTTTCAAAACCATTTCCACTGAAATGTGGAGCGATAGCTTGCTTTACAGGAAATACACATTGCATAAGTACATGATACAGATTGTGTGCAACGACAATAACACCACCGACAACACTGACATCAATGGAAGGTTCCTTGAGATCGGTGAACCCTACACTTGAGTGGTCCCTCCACAGCAGTTATTGGAGGGTGTACTTGAGTTTCAACCTCGCTGCTGATTCAGGCATGTGTATTACATTCATTATCACCAAAACACAAGGAATAGGCTTGGGTCCGTAGTTAAGATGGGAAAGGAGTTGAATTCTAACCAATGAACGAAAAAAATGGATGGAAGTGTTTTTGAAAAAGAGAAATTCACATGAAAACAACCTTGCCATTTTAGCCACGCTGACAAAAATGTGAATCGAAGAATGGCTACAACAAAAAAAATCATCTTGGTGCATATTTGTACTAGCCTTTGTCTTTTGTATTTTTTTTTTATCTCCATTTTCTGTAATTGTTTTCCTTTTTTGTATTTTTTTCTTGCTTGCTAAGATGCATTGCTCTTGTAAGTGCCCCAACTAAAATAGTGCATTAAGAAATAACCATGATAATACACATTTCACAATAATACACAAAGGACAAGGAGAACTGGCGAAAACACAAATGCTGTATACAAAAAAAAGTTAAATATAGTATCGGAAAACCATTTTTATACAAAAGTGGTGGGGCGTATATCCTGCTTTAAAAGACAGGGTGACCATGTCATGTTTGACTTTTTTCGTTTTTACAAAAGGGTTGTTCCTCTCCTTTTTCAATCTTTTTACAATATCTAAAAGGTATTAAGACATCAAATGTGTTTACATATATATTTAAGACTATCATTCAGGCCTAAATCACAAAAGGAATCCCAAAACATACTTTATAAATACATACAAAATAAGCACAATCAGAAGAATAACAAGAAATCTGGTACCTAAATGTGATTAAAACTGCTGCAAGCATTTCTGGTTAAAATCTACCAATCAACACACCCGGAAATATATCTATTGTACTATGTTTTAAAAATGGTAGACATCTAAAACCCTTTAACCTCAAAACCTCGGGCGGTTTAGTACAACATTTGCTATTTGCTCCTTGGCAGAATGTTTGCCAACCCTTTCGTTAGATTAGAAAATTACTGCATTTTCCTTCAGATATGATAAACGCACATTATTAAAAGCTATGGTACACAAATTAAAATGCTAAAAGACTACGACATTAGATATCAGTTGTCTTTTTGAAGCCGATTTTTTTATAGACATTGTGGGGAATTCTCATTGAAACTCCCGCCGATTTTGAGTCGGACAATTGACAGAGTGTTGGATATTCATGGCTTCTGCACTTTTTCCATAGTTGACCGTTTTGAACTGTAGGCCTTTAGACTCTACCTGCTCACAGTGGTTATATGACTGACAACGAACTAGGTTCATTAGAAGATCCAGTCAAAATAGTTTTCCCGACATGCAAATGAACCTTGTAGGACGCCGGACAATGCTTACACGACAAGGAGTAACTACCTGCCTTTCAAAACCACAGTTTGTTATTCACATTGCTATATTTTCAGATTAGTTAACCCTTCATACATATCTATGTGGAAATGCTACCTGTTGGGCAAGGAATGGCTTACAAGTCCCAAAATGCAAAACACAGAAAGTGACGATGAAGTCAACTACTGAACCAACACAAAGATAATCTAGCGTCATTTCAGGGGTTTTCCGGTTACTTGGATTTTCTTTTTTGTGCTGTTCTGTTTCCAGGAGTGAAGAGGCTTGATGGTCCTGTTTTGGAGGTTGATGAGATTTCAGCTGATGCTGTAGAGATTCTGTGAGCTAGTGGAGATGTGGTCAATCTGGCAGTAGGCCCTCTTCACATAGGTGGGACTATTAGACCTGCCATGGCTGAAAGACAGACACGCTGGTTACCTAATAAAGTGGGGAGACGTTTTGTATCCATAACACATTTTGCATCGATAAAACGGTAATATAATGTTGTAAGGATATCCCATAGAAAATCATTACACACCCTCTTAAATGAAAAGCCGTGTGTTGAGGTAATTATGATATGCATATGGATTTGCTGCAAAACCTAAGAATGACAAAATTATATTTTTCAAATATAATAACTTTTCCAGTCATGTTACATTGACTTATAATCAGTCACTCTATGTCAACAAAGATTCTCAGCCAAATTATTTGATTGTGATGAATGTTTTGAAAAGTCTCAGTCTCAGATTCCAAAATCTACTTTACCAAGAGCCAGAAGTTATGGATCAACTTTGACCTTCAATCCACTACTACCTCAGGCCACATCATTACGTCATGTGAATTCTAGCATTACAGGGTCTCCATGACAACGCCCTTTCTAACAATAACCCAGGCAGAAGTGGGCGGGACTGAGAGGCAGGAGAGGGGTGGGATGCTCACCCTGTAGGCTGCTGCCATTGGTGGTGGTGCAGGTGGGGGGCGGGGAGGTCTGTGGCCGCACGACAGGGGCGAAGGCGCTCTTCTGTTTGACTGCAGAGATCATATGGACAGGAGAGAATGAATAAGGGCCTATGGGTCCACCGGAGAACAGAGGGATGGAGGAAGAGGAGGAGGAGTAGGAGGAGGAGGGGGAGGTGGTAGATCCTAACGGAGAAGACAGACAGACAGACAGAGGTTGGTGAGTGAGTGGACTGAGATGAACTGTAACAGTGAGGGCATGCATGGGGGCTGAGGAATGGATGCCTGTCTGAAGAAGGGTCAAGGTCTGGAGTGACAAGCCCGGAGTAAAAGGTGCACAATATTTGCAAAGTTGATCCATAACTTGAAGAGGCCCATTTTAGACTTGACACGACAATAACTTGTTCTTGAGGGTAGCAGCAACCTCCATCCATGTTCACAACAAAAAAAGAATTGTGTGTCCGTGTGTACAGTATGTGTAGAATGTTCATGTATGAAATGCTGACTGTGATAATAAAGCAATTAGATTATAATCACAGTGTATTTGATACCCCATTCTACCCAATAATGGCTCGGTTAGTCTCTGTAGGTATTGCACATTTTACCACAAGAAATATGATTCCAGTAAGGTATGAATCCCTGAAGCAGCTTATAGTCCCATATCTCACAAATTCTAAATGGGACTCTAAAATGGATGGCAAAATGCAAACTGTGCATCCCTACATGTGAATAGTTATTTTGTTTCGTCTTCCTTGAACTATTGACTTATACTTGCTCTGTAACATCACAGTGGAGATGTTTTTGTTACTTAATCCAACTTAATGGGTTTGACCCCAAGCATGAATGATACTATGAGGGTGTTAGAATGTTAGTAGCGGTAAGTAATGAAGGAGATGGAACAAGGTATAGGCAAAGCAGATGATGACTTTTACAATGCATGGTACAGACAGACAAACCCAACCTTTCTCTTCAGTAGACAACACATAACCCTCCGCATCGAATGCCAGAACAAAACCGACTTTCAGTTTCGTATCCAGAATCGACAACCACTGAGACGCTGGCATTGTTTTGTCTGCCATGCTCTACACACGCCTCTGGGAGACTTTGATCTGTGATGTTGTAGCCTAAACAACAAGCAACTCAAAAAGTCCCCGTGGGTGACCGAGTTCAAAAACACCTGTGACCTCCGAGTGGAATCGTGACTCTGAGCATGTTAATTAGAAGGAAGGATCAGGGACAGAGACACAGAAGAGTTCTAGCACTGAGGGAGAGAGGAGGAATCCCTGTGATGTCATCTACGCCATGTTGTGTGTGTGAGGAATTCCAAGGCAGGTGTCCTCAACACCAGTCCTCCAGAATGGCAGTAGACACAGGTATGTTCTGTTTCTGTGCCTCTACTGAATTGATCAATACTAAATTGGTGCGAGTCCACACACATTCTGCCCCAGGTCTAAGCCAATCACTGTGCAAACAGGAAGTAGGAGATAACTAGCCGACACTGCATCCCTCCTGGACTGAATCAGAGTATTACTGTCGTAATGAAACCGCGTGTTGCTATCCCACCACATATATAACTACCCAAATGACCCCCCCCCCCCCCCCCCACGGAATGTTGAGACGTGACGCATTGAGATGCAATCAGATATATTAATGATCATTGGGACCAAATAAGGCTGTACTTACTTGCGTAGGGGGAGTTGGCAGCGGAGCCGTTGAGGAAGCTGGGTGAGCCTGGCACCCCGAGGTTGGTCATGCCCGCTCCGTAGCCGTTCATGGTGGACGTGATGGTGTTATAGTTGGACTGCTGGGGCGTGGAGCTGGGGACGTAGCCACGGGGCGATACGCTGTTGGAGTTACGGGAGTAACCTGGACGAAAGGAGGAAATGCTATAGTTAATCCAATGGCATCAGCACAGTGCAGTTTGAACAACATCACATTTGTATTCCATTGACTAAAACTAAAACCACCCGAGGCAGCATTTTCCCTCTCCCTTACCTGTTTGAGCACAATTCCCTTTACACTTCAAATCAGAACAAGGGTTAATAAATATTATGTCAAAAGTGATCATTCAATTTGGTAAGAGTAGAGCCTTTCAAAATGGAACCATAGTGTGAAGTTTCCATGTTTCCCCAATGAATTGAAGAGTTGAATCGGACACAGTGTGGCTTTTGAAAGGGATTGTCCCTGCTGCCCCTCCCTCCACTGTTGTTCCTGACATGTGTTTCCCATTGCCTGCACTCTTCCTGATCCCAGGGTAGCTCTCCATCAATTGCTCTCCTGCTGGGAATTGCGTTGGCTCAAACCAGGAAGTGGGAAGAGAGAATGAGAGAAAAGAGAAGAAGAGTGAGGGAGAGAAAGGGGAGGGAAAGGGAGAGAGAGAGAGAGAGAGAGAGAGAGAGAGAGAGAGCAAGAGAGGGGGGGAGTAGTAGTATGGAGAGGAAGTGAGAGCACAACTGTGCCTTTCTCCCTTGTCTCTAAGCCCCCAGATGGGTAGGAGCCCTAGTGCCTTGTGAAGGCAAGAGGGCTATAACGAAGGGAGAACGGGTATTCAATACATCCTAGATGAGGGCCAATCAACTAAGGGCTGGGGGTGGTAGAGGGGGGAGATAGTTAAGGCATCTCCACTCCACTATTGGGGGGAGAGATGAAGGACAGGCCTAGCCTAGGGGGAGCAGTCAGTAACCCTATCCAGCTATCGCGGACAGCCTCTGGAGGTCAACGAGACCGAGACGCGCCACAAGGGCCGGGTAGTACCCCTACTCGCTCCAGAGGAAACTGTCAACTTGAAGTAAAACAACTGGAGTGGATGCAAGTTTGAAGACAAATGCCAGAGGAGGAATGATATAATCCATTTTTGCACACAACGTGATGTAAAGCAGATCCATAACGCTCGTCTGGAATTGTTTCAGTAAATTGCATTGCTCAGTCCTTTCATAAAGCTTGGCGTCTGAGCCGCCCTCTATATTAATGCTTTATCTTGGCCAGGTCGCAGTTGTAAATGAGAACTTGTTCTCAACTAGCCTACCTGGTTAAATAAAGGTGAAATAAAAAATACAAAATCAAATTAATATTTGAGTCATAGTACATCATTTCTAGGAGCTCAAAGAGGAGTTACAGTAGATGGGAAAAAGTCTGATTCTGGGTTGCAATGTTCCAATGATTATGGACATAGACTATGACATTCTGTATTTTCACGATGGCTGCAGTCCTGTTCCCATGACTTCATAGATTACTGTAGGTGTTCACTCGGTGGTTGATGTGAAAAGCAGACAAGGGGAGGGCAGGAGGAAGGGAGGAACTATGCTGAGGTGTCAGGGGAGAGAAAACATCTCAAGATATCTCTCGCATTTCCTCTTTCTGCCTGTATCCTCAGGTCCGACGTGAGCCAATCTGTTCATCACACGTTCAGACCTATTTCCTGTGCATCAGTCACAGAGCTGCTTTGTCAAAGGAAACAGCCCTCTCTAGGATAGGGGTGTGTGTGTGTGTTTGTGTGTGTGCGTGAATGCATACATGCCTGCGTGTGTGGAGGGCTTTGCATTATAATATATGCATAATAACATGCTTCCGCATTTTTGGAATTGTATAAATAGTGAATTCATACTTGCAACAATGGTGTCAAGCATGCACTGAAAAAAGAGACACACACTCACACTCTGCTCCCTGAAATCTTGACCGAGCTGCTGTCTTCAGTGTCTAAACTCTGGTTGCTTTATTCATGCCACCTCGTCTGCATTTTTTAACTCATTAGCACCTCCCCTTCTCATACACCCCTTCTCTACCCCATACTCACACACACACACACACACACACACGCGCACGCACGCACGCACACACACCCTTTCTCTACCGCACACACACACAGTGTTGTATAACTATCCTTGTGGGGACACACAATTTAGTCCCATTCAGAATCCTATTTTCACTCTCCCCTAAACCTAAACCTAATTCTAAACCTAGCATTCATTCAAACCCTTACCCTAAACCCCCTAGAAATAGCATTTGACCTTGTGGGGACTAACAAGTATAGTTAAACACGTCCACGCTCACACACGCACAGAGGGATACATACAAAAACAAACACACAGAGGGATACATACAAAAACAAACACACAGAGGGATACATACAAAAAACACACACAGAGGGATACATACAAAAAAAACACACAGAGGGATACATACAAAACAAACACACAGAGGGATACATACAAAACAAACACACAGAGGGATACATACAAAACAACACACAGAGGGATACATACAAAAAAATACACACAGAGGGATACATACAAAAAAACACACAGAGGGATACATACAAAACAAACACACAGAGGGATACATACAAAAACAAACACACAGAGGGATACATACAAAACAAACACACAGAGGGATACATACAAAACAAACACAGAGGGATACATACAAAACAACACACAGAGGGATACATACAAAAAAAACCCACAGAGGGATACATACAAAAAAACACACAGAGGGATACATACAAAACAAACACACAGAGGGATACATACAAAAACAAACACACAGAGGGATACATACAAAACAAACACACAGAGGGATACATACAAAACAAACACACAGAGGGATACATACAAAAACAAACACACAGAGGGATACATACAAAACAAACACACAGAGGGATACATAAAAAAAAAACACACAGAGGGATAGATACAAAGGCATACACACATTTCACTGAGCGTATATACGCACAAATGGCCACGCCTGACGTATATGGCTGCTAAAAGCAGCTAAAGTACTGCTAAAGGATAGCCATGAAGCTTATATTAAAGAGAAACATAGGACGAGCATATCTACAGGGGACACCAATACACAGAGAAGGTGTGAGAAGATCAGAGGGTGAAGGGTGAGGGTCGTGTAGTGAGGGGTCATAGTGGGGGGGGTTGTGACACTCACCCTGGTCCCCCTGCGAGGCCTCGGAGATGTTGACGGCCAGCTGGCTGCTGAAGGAGTTGACTCCCATCATGCCGGAGTGAGCGGCCGAGCCGCTAAGCGAAGGCAGCTGGTTGTGGCTGCGGGGGACACTGTACAGGGCCTCGGTCAGGTCAGCTGCCCGCTTCAGAATGATCTCCTGATGGGAAGGAGGGACAGGGAGAGGGGGAAGGTGGAGAGAATTGTGAGTTTAGAGATTTTATGTGTAGTGTTGAGTATTTCTTTGACCAGAAATGAACCTGATCATATATTTTATTTGGGCCACGTTACCCTTTATTTCCTCTTAGTCAGTACATTTAGCCTACTTCTGCCATCTAGACACTACATAGGTAGTTATCCTGGCCTCCCAGGTCCTTGTGACCTGGCTGTTCTTGAAATATAAAATGGGATGTTCATTTAATCTGTAATTAATCAAAGAAAATAAAAATGCTTAACGCGTTTTTTTAGAGTCGCGAAAAAGGAAAAACTTCAATAAATGCCCAGGGGTATGTTTAAAAGGATGAGAGCCAATACAAATCGATATGATTACATACCTGGTTATTGTGGGGCATTCCGTACAGGGCTTCTACTAAGTCTGCTGATCGCTTTAACAGCACTTCCTGAAATGACATCACATGTTACTGAATACTACAGTTCATTTGAATAAAAACACAGTATGATACCGAGTTACATGAAAGACTCCACACTCATTACAATTTCAGAATCCTGGAACTTGTTGATGGTTGACAGTAAAGATCTGAATATTTTTTTTTTACTGCTCGTATAAACCGAGAACATTAAAACCTAAAACATGTCAGCGGTAAAACAATCTGGGATGTTTTGGTTTTGTGAGTGTAAATCATTCCATTGCACTGTAACTCTGTTTGAAAGTTATAAATAGGTTGCTGTAAGAGTCGGACCTGGATGTTGGGGAGTTGGGGTCGTAAAATGGGGAAAGCATTCAAATGTAATCATTGTTTTACAGAGCACAAGTCAGAGATTAGCTTTAATGGCAAGGCCTATGTGTGATAAACAACCCAGAGAAAGCAGCTGTCTGCATCTCATTTCCCCTCTCCCATTCTCTCACACACCCACACTCACACTCTCTCCCAGTCAGCACTTAGACGTCTCAAGTATTAGGCCCAACCACTCCCTTCCCAACCTCTTATGTCTCTGCTTGCAGGGGGTTTACGTTTTTGTTAGACCACACATTTTGTCACGGCACCACATAGTAACAATTTGTCATGATCGGAGGGCATCGTTACCAGGCCTCTAATCAAAATGGCTGCCGATGCACCCTGTGGGGAGTGAGGGAAGGGGGAAGGAAGAAGCCTGAGGTGGTGGGAACCCATTAACACTTTCAGACTGCCTTCAGTGCTTCCGATCCGCCACTTCAGACCCCAGCTTATTAGAGCCACATTGCATATGTTTATTGAATGCTTAATTCACCCCTCCCTCCTGCTCTCTCTCTCTCCCACCATCATCCCTCCATCCCCACCTCCTCCATTGCCCCCGGGCTGTTTTCCCACCACCCAGAGGAGGAAGTGTCCAATCTCTCCCCGGCAGCCCAGTGGGTCGCCGTGGCGATGGCTCTTAATAACAATAACAGGCCTGATAGATAGATAAATCGGGTCTGCCGGAGGAGGTAAACACTCACACATTCACACAAGGTCCTGTGCCTTTTCACTTGAGGAATGAGAGAGGAGAGGAGAGGAAAGGAAAGGAGTGGAGAGGAATGAGAGAGGAGAGGAGAGGAGAGGAGAGGAGAGGAGAGGAGAGGAGAGGAGAGGAGAGGAGAGGAGAGGAGAGGAGAGGAGAGGAGAGGAGGATGGGACGTCACCACATGAGAGTGGAAAAGAGATGCGAAGTGAAGAGGACAGAGAAGAGGAGTGAGTGAGGTCGAGAGGGCTGGGTTGGTTGTTGTTTCCAGGGCTCTGTGGATGAGAGCTGGTGTTGTGGGAGCCTCTGCTGGAGGTCTCTGGGGTATTACAACGAGGAGGGGCCTCTGTCTGTTTTTCTGGAGCGTGATTGGTTCCTACAACACATCGAGACTTTTCCTTGTGTTGTAAAAAAATAAAATAATAATTGAACTTGACCGAAATGCTGTCAAAGGAAATGTGCAGTGCTGTGGTGAACATGTATCCGGGAATAACTGTTTTCCTTATCGTTTAATCATTTAACTATTCCCTCACTGTTGGCCCTGTGTTCAGTGTTTGACAGGGAAAGAGTGAACGAGGACGCTCTTTCTTTTCTGTCCCACATTTCCCACGACAAAATATGACCTCAGGAAAAATGATTCAGTCGAATCAGCCCGAGGAAAAACCATCTGCCCAGATGGGCAAGCATACTGACTTGAGTTACAGTGAGGAAGGGGTGTGTGCGTTTTTCTTAACTTCATGTATTCTCTCCTGAATATATGCTTGAAAGGAAATTAGATTACCTTGTTTTATTAACATATTGGTTTAGTTTTTTTTACCTTGTGCACATTTTGTTTTAGAAAGAGTACGTGTGAACGAACGTATGCGTGTGTTTGTGTTTGTGTGTTTGTATGGGTGTGTGTATATGTCTGTGCGTCCGTGTGTGTGTACAAATGTAGGATCTTAATTTGAGCCAGCTTGTTACAGCACAAAAAGAATCCTGCAGCAACAGGAAAGGTACATCATTATGTGGATTATAAATAACGGACATTTTTTGTAGGGCTTGATACATTTTTCGAAAGGGAAAAAAATGTCAATTACAAACTTTAGAAGCCTTTTTAAACCTCAAATACACTAAAGTTTGCATTTCAGGGAAAACTCTCTGGAACAAAAAGTGATCAAATTATGTTTCACATCTATCTGAGATCCACTGTGCCAGTGTGCCCTTCCTCTGTGCCTCTCCTTAGTGGGCATGCCGACCCACCTGCCTACCCCCACACTCCTACTGACCCCGCAGCTATCCTGCAGGCACAAAGTCACACAGACACACATACACCGCTACCCCCACTGCAACCAAGCAATATAGCTCCTGTCACTCTCTATCCCACCCCTCGTCCCTACGCCCAAACCCCTATCCACTGAGAGAGGGCACAATCTGTCACACCCTGGCACTGCCAACATATCCACCCCTGTGAGGAGTGTCTCAGACCCCTCCTCTCCTCTTCTCCTCTCATCCTATCCCCTCTCATCCTCTCTCCTCCCCTCTGGCATGCGCTCGCTTCATTAATCTCCATTATAAAACAGAAGTTAGTTAATGTCTCTGAGGCTTGGCGGCTGCAACACCCTGCCTGCCATAGGGAACTTTGGCAACCCCTTCCCGCCCTGCCGCCTCAAACGCACAGACACACACACACACACACACACGTACGCAAACACTTACACATGCAGCAATATACAAGCACATGCACTCATAAACATTCGCACGCACACATTCCTGCCTCTACACACTGGTGTGTGTGTGTGTGTGTGTTTGCCACTGCCGGTCTCTCTTCTTGTATTTTCATTAGGCAACGACAAACACAACAGCCTTTCTCGAGTTAATGACGCCTCCGAGGCCTTACTGCTCGCTGGTGCCACTCTGTTTGTGTGTTTGGGTGTTCAATTGTTTGAAGTGCGTGGCCATTTTCTGATCATAACAACTGCCCTAACTAACCAGAATCTCTCGAACAAATGCAAAAGGAAGTACTCTTTGGAGTACACCCCCCCCAGCACTACCCAGCTGATTTTGCCCTAGCACTACACAGCTGATTCAAATAAACAGCTCATCATCAAGCTTTAATTATTAGAGTCAGCTGTGTAGTGATAGAAAGTTTGGGAGCATTATAGTAGAATAAGTAATGCTGCTCTAAACAATCACAACCATTCGATAACCAACTAAGAACTGTTCTGAGAACCTCATTACATTTCATGTTACTTGACTTGGACCATTGGAAATACATCACAGCACTTTGCGACATAACAGCAGGGGTTATCTATGCCTGGGCCTTGTGGTACTGTAGCTGTTGGGGTGGGGGTGTGAGGCATGTGTGTGTGTGGAGGTGAGATATGGACGTTGCACTGCCTTGCCGTGAACCATACCACACATACACACATATCCACATACACACACACACACACACACACGCGCGCGCACACACACTCCTCCTTTTAGCGGCGCGGAGAGACAGCGCCATTGGATTCCTGTCAGCCCAAGTGCCGGCAATCAGAGCGCGGGTGTTTTAACACAATCAATACGGTAATGCACTATCTCCCAGTTATCATCATAATCTCTTATCACTGGCCCACACCTCTAGGGAGGGGGGGGGGGGGGGGGGGGGGTCAGGCTGCTCTGCACTTCCTCTCAGAGATAGACGGAGGGAAAGAGGGATGGAGGGTTAGAAGCAGCATGTCGGCTCATTCAATAATCACCTCGGCCAATGAACAGAGAGAGTGTGTTAAATGCTGGTTTAGTGCTCGTATAAAGTGAGTGTCACTTGAATTAAATATAAAGGTAATATCTTGATTTTTGGAATGACCCATTTGCAATATGAATAAACATAAAACATGGAATGTGCAAGGGTTGAAAGATTCACTGAATACTCTGGGATAAGAATAAGAATAAAACAGTAACAAGTTGTACACTGAATTCTAACCATGGAGGAGTAATGTACAGTCTGTGATGTTATACTCTCAGCATCCAGAAAACACACTCTCACATGCATGCAAGCACTTTGCACAGACAGAGAGACAGACAGACAGAGACAGAGACAGAGACAGAGACAGAGACAGAGACAGAGACAGACAGACAGACAGACAGACAGACAGACAGACAGACAGAGAGACAGAGAGACAGAGAGACAGACAGAGACAGGGGAGGACAGGAGGGAGGGAAAGGAGTGTTCTCTCCTTCATCCTCAGTGGGGCTACTGCCAGTGAGGGATAAGAAGTTGGCCCAACAAGAGACTCCCTCCCTCTGTGAGAGTAGGACGGGTCTGTTCCCAGCCTCTATCCTGGAAACCTCTACCCTGATGACTTAGACTTGGGGAAAAACAGGTTTTAGCTAGTATATGTCTCTTTTACGACCTCAGACAGAGGGGGAAACCATTTCATCCACCATGCTCTCTTTTCGTCTGTCTCAGGGCCAAGAGGGAAAGGCACATCCAGCATTCTGGAGCGACAGACCACACATCTAGAGAGTGGATGTCTCTTTAGGGTACTTCAGAGCTCCAGGTGGAATAACTCACAAGGAGAACGATATGAAAGAGCAGGAATGATAGAATCCCTCTATCCTGAACTGGCTGGCGTCATCTTCAAGTCAGGTCGATTGAGGAAATGAATTCCGATTTGATTCATGAGTTGAAAAATGCAGATCATTTTATATGAGGATTGTTTCTCTCCAATTGATTTGTGGAATTTGAGAAAATGGATAAGTTAAATTACAATGAATTACCTATCGACTGGAAACCCAGTCTAATTCACTTCTCCTCGACTGTACGCGTTGTAATGGTGAGGTATTTCTTAGTGACACGGTAAGAAAAGGTACTTCTCTCGAGGAATTACATGTCTTTACTACTACAGATATACGGTACTTTGATAAGTGCTATTTCCATGTGGAAACGTTATGGAATGCACCTTGATCATACGTCATATAGTTGAACAGCATCTCTCTTTTACCCACCTCACCTAACCCAACCCTCCTGAGCCCCGCCCCTGCAACCAGCCCCTGTCCCCCAACGCCCCAGTCCTCCTTGCGTCTGTCTCCAGACATATTCCACTTTCTTTTTTTCTTCCATTGCTTTCCAGGGGCTCAATTATGGGAGGTTGGCTCCCTGGATCCAGAGGTGCCCGGAGAGAAGAGATCAGCTGACCCTGGAGAAGAAGTCATCCGACAGGTCCCTTAACAATGATAAATCCCCCCTAGCCTGGCTCTGCATACCACCTAGATACAACACACAGGAGACGCTATGGCTAGCTACCGCTACCGCTACCGCTTCCACACCACACCACCAAACTGATCTGTTCAAGTACACAGTCTAGATCAGGGGTGTGCGCACACACAGCTCAGGTGCTGAAAAGCTACAGGGTGTGCAGGCTTTTATTCCATCCTCGCACTAACAATTGCATTCAAATACAATTGTCCCCTAACCCTGGCAGTTAATTCCAATGTCATGGCCAAACAGGTGGAAAACACATATTCTCCTTGAACATATGAAACCTCACATGAGCCATTTTTTTGCTGTTGCCGTTAACACATTTTGGCCGATAAGACGGCAAACTCTTCACCTCGGTTTGCTTTTAAGCTCTGTCTCCATTTGTTTGTCTGCTCTGTATCAAAACAGGCTTCCCGTGTGGCCGTATCTTAGGAAAATAGGCCCTCCACGTGTAAGGAATGCATCACCATCCAGGTGTCTATTTAAGAGGATTCATAGGCCGTTAAACTTGCCGTGACCTGGGAATGGGTCTGGGTCTTCTACCGCAAAGGTCCTGGAACGGAGTGCCTCCCATGCTGAGCAATGAGGGGAGGCTAGAGCTTGAACTCGTTTCACATATCCTCCATAGATCTGGACAGGGAAGTGTCCGCTTGCAGCCAAGGCAGACTGGAAATGAAATTAGAGGCGAACCTGATCCAGCCCCAGCCTCCGAGGTCATCAGTGACCAGTTGGCCATGCTTTAGCCCCGGGCTGGTCTGTCTGTCCATCACTGGAGCTAGGGTCCCACCTCTTGACACCGGCTCGTTGGAGAAGTGTGGTTGCCAACCTCCTAATGAAATCACTCAACTGGGGTTTCTCGGCGACAAAGGAAAACGCCAAAACCAAAGGAGCCTAGAGGAACGATGGCCAGTGTTTTCCTATATTAGTGTTTCCCCCCTATCATTATGTACATGGAATACCTCTTATTCCCACCATTCTAGACATGCTCTGTTTCTTCCTGTAAAAAAATAAATAATTACATTTGACTTTAATTGGTTCCAATAGCAGGGTTTGGTGTATATAGCCTCTGGATGTAGCTTAGGGGAGCTCTGCTCCCTGCCTAAGAGACAAACATTCTACTATCGCTCCTGGCCAACCTTTCTGTCCTACAGGAAAAGGAAAGGAGAGAGGACAACAAAGGGATGAAATGTCAACCTATCTGTTCCCGAGTGATATTGTGAGTCTATCCTGACAAGTCACATTGGGTGAGAGCAATGAGGTACTTCACGAATGGCAAGCTTTAAGGTGTTACTCTTGTTGCCATTTCATTCTGTCTAAAATGTTCGGGAAAGCTCGCAGCTGGATGGAAGACGGAGGAAAATCTATTTGCATATTGAGTTTTCTTTTGAATAAATAAATATATAACGGCTGATGGGGACATTCTCCCTCCGCCACAAATCAGGGCATCAAAGGGGCCAGACAATATATGCTCACTATTAGTATCAATTTACAAATAAACTACTTTTTTGGTGACTGGATCTCAGACGTCAGATTTTGATAAATGGTTTCAATTTGGCAGCTGCTTTAGACTGTCAGGCCCCATCTGATCATATCCCCCTTTACAGCAGTTCTCTGCCCAAAACAATCTCACTCATTTAGTGGAGCACCTTTTAGGGGGAAAATAATCTTTTCATACTAACCAGGCGGCAAACCGCCCAGGGCCCCTGACGGCTGCCCTACCTGAGTCTGTGCCTAAGTGTGTGTGTCGTTGTGTGTACGCAAGTATTTATCAAGTGTGTCTGAAAGGCAGCGTTGAGCCGTGCATACACTCATGTCTATGTATAAGTGACTGTTGCTACCTCAAACCTAAAAAACAACCAGACCAGGAACACTGTCTCAAACACCAAATACGACATCCCATAACCACCTGTTTCCAATTGTACGAGATTTCAGAACAATGTGCCCCTTGGCATCAGAGCCTGTTCATAGGGCAGAGGGTTCATAATTAATCCAAATCAAACTAATCAGGTTTATAAACTCAGATATTTGGCGGTCCGAAGTCTGGGTGGTCTTTGGAGTAACAACAGGGGATGGCGTACTCCTTGTTGTCCTATGAGGCACGCCACTGACCTTAGGTAACCTCTCGGGATCCCCTGGGTGTCTGGGGATGACCTTCTGTAGCCTCTGGAAGCCGTAGTCGATGGTGGGCTCATTCAAGGCTGGAAAGAGAGAGAATTATCAAGGTTGGAACATTGCTGAGTGAAGCAGCTCAAACATGCATTGATCTTCTTAAGCTTCCAATGTCCCATGTGCATTGTTTTTTAAATTCCACGCCTGTATGCCTATGTAGGCCTTATGAAGGTGTTATGTCACATTCTAGAGGAATATCTCCCCTGACTAGCTGTCCTGCCTTGATACATGTGCTCTACAATAGCCTTGAGTGTCAGCCCGGCGTCAGGCGATCTCTTCCTCTCTCTTTCCTGCCTTGATACATGTGCTCTACAATAGCCTTGAGTGTCAGCCCGGCGTCAGGCGATCTCTTCCTCTCTCTTTCCTGCCTTGATACATGTGCTCTACAATAGCCTTGAGTGTCAGCCCGGCGTCAGGCGATCTCTTCCTCTCTCTTTCCTGCCTTGATACATGTGCTCTACAATAGCCTTGAGTGTCAGCCCGGCGCCAGGCGATCTCTTCCTCTCTCTTTCCTGCCTTGATACATGTGCTCTACAATAGCCTTGAGTGTCAGCCCGGCGTCAGGCGATCTCTTCCTCTCTCTTTCCTGCCTTGATACATGTGCTCTACAATAGCCTTGAGTGTCAGCCCGGCGTCAGGCGATCTCTTCCTCTCTCTTTCCTGCCTTGATACATGTGCTCTACAATAGCCTTGAGTGTCAGCCCGGCGTCAGGCGATCTCTTCCTCTCTCTTTCCTGCCTTGATACATGTGCTCTACAATAGCCTTGAGTGTCAGCCCGGCGTCAGGCGATCTCTTCCTCTCTCTTTCCTGCCTTGATACATGTGCTCTACAATAGCCTTGAGTGTCAGCCCGGCGTCAGGCGATCTCTTCCTCTCTCTTTCCTGCCTTGATACATGTGCTCTACAATAGCCTTGAGTGTCAGCCCGGCGTCAGGCGATCTCTTCCTCTCTCTTTCCTGCCTTGATACATGTGCTCTACAATAGCCTTGAGTGTCAGCCCGGCGTCAGGCGATCTCTTCCTCTCTCTTTCCTGCCTTGATACATGTGCTCTACAATAGCCTTGAGTGTCAGCCGGGCATCAGGCGATCTCTTCCTCTCTCTTTCCTGCCTTGATACATGTGCTCTACAATAGCCTTGAGTGTCAGCCCGGCGTCAGGCGATCTCTTCCTCTCTCTGTCCTGCCTTGATACATGTGCTCTACAATAGCCTTGAGTGTCAGCCCGGCGTCAGGCGATCTCTTCCTCTCTCTTTCCTGCCTTGATACGTGCTCTACAATAGCCTTGAGTGTCAGCCCGGCGTCAGGCGATCTCTTCCTCTCTCTTTCCTGCCTTGATACATGTGCTCTACAATAGCCTTGAGTGTCAGCCCGGCGTCAGGCGATCTCTTCCTCTCTCTTTCGTCTATTCTATTTATTAAGCTTGAGACCTTCCACTCAACCTGTCCCAGTTGCTATCCCTTTCACAGGGCATTCCTAACTAATTCAATTGCACTTCCCTCACTCTAAGCCTCTCAGGTACCCCCCTTTTTATTTCACCCCCCCCCCCCCCCACCCCACCCCCCCACCCCCCGCACACACACACACATTTGCAAACAACGCAATCTCCATTCCTCTCCATTTCGAGACGAAGGAGAAAAAGAGAAACAGCCGGAAATGAGTTAGAGAGATATTTCTCCATAATCAAGCCCATTAATCATAAAAGGCTGTCAAATTTGACTTTGGGGACAATTTGTCAGCCTTCTTGCCCTCTCCGCTTTTGTCACTGGTGCCTCTTGTATTCCGTAAGGATGATTGACACACCAAATGCCGGTGAGTAGAATAGCTAGTTTGCGCTAATATGCATAACCGGCGCTTTCATGAATAAGAATAAGGTGGCGGCGGCAGCGCGGGGTCTTTTCAAAGGCCCGCTGCCGTTTGTCGCGAGCGGCAAATAGATGTTATTACCATTATAACAATATTTGTTTTCTTTCCCCGGGAACGGGCACCCGCGAGCTGCTAAATCAAATTTGTCTGAGGCTCGTTTCACACCAAGGGAAGGAGAAAAGGGCTTTCAGGCTGCGGCTGGGTCAGGATGTTATCTGAAGGGTGACGGAGCCTAGACGTGCCCTCTCCACACGGGCTGCCATTTTGAATATCTGCCCCCTGTCCCCTGAGAGGGACCTAGAGAGGAACGTTAGCAAGGCCCAAACAGATTACACTCTCATGGACAATTTCTCCCTTGTCGGGATGAAGAGGATAGTCTACTTTGAAACCAAACACGTCTTTGGGATAATGAGGTATTCCTTAGGCCTTGTCAGAGAGCTAGGGCTGAGCATTGTAAAAGGGAATTTCAACACAATCAGGGAAAATTTGAAAAACAGCCAATATACCAAGAGAGAACCAGTGGAAGAGAGACAGAGAAATAGAAAAGGGAATGAGCAGCACAGACAGAGAGAGAGACAGAGAGAGACAGAGCAATAGAAAAGGGAATGAGCAGCACAGACAGAGAGACAGAGAGACAGAGAGACAGAGAGACAGAGAGACAGAGAGACAGACCAGACAGACAGACAGACAGACAGACAGACAGACAGACAGACAGACAGACAGACAGACAGACAGACAGACCAGACAGAGAGCAAAAAAAAGAAAGAAAGAAAGAGGGAGAGAGCGAGAGAGAGAGAATGTAATCTCATAAAGCTTGCCTCCTAATGAACCTCTCGACTGGGAGACAAGAGGGTAGTGAAGCAGACATCTCTTCCTCTACTGCCAGGCCCCTCAGAAATTAAGTCCATTACTTCCCCTTATTAAAATCCCCCTGCACTTTGACCCCAGCACCCCATTGGCTACCTGCAGGCCCCTGTTCTCGCGGCCAATCGATAAGGCAGCCTCCTTCGCAAAGAGCCCGAGTAATTGGAGAGCGCCGGCGCACTGCGCGAACCCTGACCCCCTACGTATTACACACCCCATATGAAGATAGATTGCCTGATTTAGTGTAAACATATGCTGCAATTCCAGCCATCAGTGCCACTTTCTCCATCGTAATTTGTATAGATTTTTTCTTCGGGGGCCCAGTCGTCTTTGTGGTGTCTGACGTTTGGACTTTTTCAAAGGGGAAAGATAATGCAGTTCGCTGGGAAGAGGAGGCGGGAGTAGGAGTGAGAGAGAGAGAGAAAGGGAGGGAGAAAGAGAGGTGTGGGCGGGAGAGTATACTTTTATTTATTTATTTAATCATCCATTTATTGCTCTCTATTTCTCGCTCTATGAAAGTGATCAAACGGTCGACTGGGGTCTCACTAAACAGAGCGTTGTTATTAGGTGACCACTCGACTGGGACAAAGGGGAGGGAGAGGGTGAGTGGGATTTCCACTAACACACTCAACCAAGCCTGAGAGGAGCTCTAGTGAAATATGATCCCAAAGCACAAAACTGTATTAGATAGGGAAACATGGTGCTGGTGACAGCAGGACACAACACAAGCAGGACAGACATTTTCGGGTTCAGGAAAACAATGAGCTCCAAATTTTAGGCACTTAAAGTCAGATAGACCATGTAGCATTAATTGGTATTACAGATGATAATGTTAATTTAATCAACGTCTTAAGTGTCATGTCTTCCACCTTAATACTCTGATATCATTCTGACTTCATCAAATGCAAAACTCTTCCTCTTCTGTAGGTTGAGAGTATTGTTACAAGTAGCAAAGTCTTTATTTTGTGAACAAAAATGGCTCATTTGATCGTACATGTGCAACATTTCACCTTTCAACCCGTGTGAAAAACCTCCACGTGTCGAGCCAGATGTCCTCACCTATTTCTAGAGGTTTAGGAGGAGGCTACCTAAAGCTCCCTCAAAATCAATTCCCATGCTGCTCTCTGTCTTATTTCAAACAGCGCTGCCTTCCAAATGACCCAAACGACCGCAGTTAGCAGGAGCAAGAGGTTAAGTCAGGGTTAGAACAGTGTACCTCTACAAGGTCAACGTGATCAGAGGGACGCTTTCTTACACCCCTGAACCGGACAAATATAGGAAACATGATAGAGTTAAGGTTGGCGACGCACCAATATTCTTAAATAGCTTCCTTTCCTTTGTTGCTACTGAGGGATTGGATAGGTGTTCCAACTACAGCATTTAAACAAATCAAGTCCTTTCAGATTGGTGGTCCAGAATGGGAGAGAGGGAAAAGGAAGCCAGTTAATATTATTGGAACCTAGCAAGTCTTTTTTACAATCAGTCTCACGGGGTGTAGAGACTAAAGCTCCAAAGCTTTATTGGGTTTGCATGCTTCAAGTGGTGCCTTGGCAAAATATGTATCCATTTACTCAGCACATGTTTACATCCTCATACTCCAACGTGTTTACATCTATTTATGTTGAGCTATTTTCTATTTACTTTCCCTCACCGCCGCTGTCCTTCCAACCGCTTAGGTGGCTCCTGCTTTTCTACTTGGCTGCTAGCTGATTCTGTACACATTTACCAGATATAGCTGATGGATGGAATATGCACTTTAGGGAATCTTTTTTTTTCGGTGCCTTGACGCCTTTCACTCCAGTGATATCCTTGTTGAAGGCGCAGTCATGTCCCCGATGAGGATCATCCTCAAACCCATAAATCTCCACTCTCCTGCTCCACCACTCAACACATAGGCTCTCCGTGGCTTTCCCTATATTGCACGTATCATTTCAAATGGAGTCCATATTTCATATGAGATACACCATCAAGGCCCCAGCCCATCCCCACCGCCCGGCTGACAGAACAGGGGATTTGAAGCGGCTTGAGCAACATGGGCTCCAATTTTCCATTCCTATCATCTCTATTCATGTTATGATTGATGCAGGTCATCGCTGCGTTTGCCCCCGTCGCCTACAGATGTGTGTATCAGATCATTTCCTCCCTCTCTTCTGAGGGAAGAAATTGTCGGACGCACCAACCGTGTGAGCCTGATCTGAGTCGGTCAAGTGCGGCTGTGTGTCGTCGGCTGGGGGTTGTGGAGCACCGCCCGGGCGACCAGCATCTAAAGCCGCCCTGTTACTGTTAAGCACGTGCACTATGCTATTGTTTTACTCCTTTCACCCCCCCCCCCCCCCCCCCCCCCTCTCTCTCTTTCATTTGTCCCTCATTCAGAGTAAGATGACATAGCAACACACTGGGACACGTACAGACGTACGATGCAAAACCAAACTCTGGCCTGGACTGCGGTCCGCTGTTGTCTGTGTAAAAACAGTTGCTTTCCTCAAACATGACTCCATCAGCATTATATTATGCACTGTATATATAACACACTGTACAAACTCAATACATAGACCTACAGGTACCCATACACCCCCCCCCCCCCCCCCCCCCCCCGCCCACACACACACACAACACACACATCCCATCACAGTGAGAGCATAGAGAAGAGAAATTCAAAGCAAGAGGCTTGATCAATCATCCGGGCCCCCTTGCGATCGATGCTCATAGAAATTTCATGAACTTTAAACTGTGATTGACAGACAGACAGACAGACTGGCCCCAGACAGACATGGCCTCTTTAAAGTGGAGAGCCACCAGGGAAGATGAAAGGGCTTCTTCCCTCACCAAACACACACTTCTAATTAAGACTAAAACACTTTGGCGATATGGTAACAATTAGCCTGACTGATGTAGTCTACATGACTCCTATGACCTCCAGTGACCCCTGTCTGACACCACACTAGACCACATAGCTTTGAAGAGAGAGAAAAACGATAGACCACACCTGACCTTCAGAGGAAAGAGGGAATCTTTTAATGGGTACAGTACATTCGGAAGGTATTCAGACCCCTTGACTTTTTCCACATTTTGTGGATTAAATTGTTTCTTCTTATCAATCTATACACAATATCCCATAACGACAAAGCATAAACCGTTTTTTAGAAATGTTTGCTAATTTATTACAAATAAAAAATTTAAATTTACATAACTATTTAGACCCTTTACTCAGTATTTTGTTGAAGCACCTTTGGTTTCATCAGACCAGAGAATCTTGTTTCTCATGGTCTGAGAGTCCTTTAGGTGCCTTTCGGCAAACTCCAAGCGGGCTGTCATGTGCCTTTTACTTAGGAGTGGCTTCCGTCTGGCCACTCTACCATAAAGGCCTGATTGGTGGAGTGCGGCAGAGATGGTTGTCCTTCTGGAAGATTCCCCCATCTCCACAGAGGTACTCTGGAGCTCTGTCAGAGTGACCATCGGGTTCTTGGTCACCTCCCTGACCAAGGCCCTTCTCCCACTATTGCTCAGTTTGATAGCTCTAGGAAGAATGTTGGTGGTTCAAAACTTCTTCCATTTAAGAATGATGGAGGCCATTGTGTTTCTGGGGACCTTCAATGCTGCAGAATTTTTTTGGTACCCTTCCCCAGACCTGTTCCTTGACACAATCCTGTCTCGCAGGCCTACAGACACTTCTTGGCATGATCATGGCTTGTTTTTTACTCAAACATGCACTGTCAATTGTGGGACCTTATTTGGGCAGATGTGTGCATATCCAAATAATGTCCAATCAATTGAATTTACCACAGATGGACTCCAATCAAGTTGTAGAAACATCTCATGGATGATCAATGGAAACAGGAAGCACCTGCACCTGGATGCGCCTGCACCTCAATTTCGAGTCTCATAGCAAAGGGTCTGAATACTTATGTATATAAGGTATTTAATAAATGTGAAAACATTTCTAAAAACCTGTTTTTGCTATGTCATTATGGGGTATTGTGTGTAGATTGATGAGGAAAATTATCAATTTAAGAATAAAACAAAATGTCAAAAAAGGGAAGGGTTCTAAATACTGAACTGTATTTTCAATGAAGGAGGCCTATCAGTTTACCGCATTTTGTCTCCGTATGTCTCTGTAAATCCTACACGGATGTCAATGGGACATAACTCACGTTTGGATTCAGCCCCAAGTCAATGAGTACTTATCACATCCATTTAATGCACGTGATGAAACTACACTTACTCTAGATTCCCCGAAGTTACCGGTCGAAGATTCCTCTTTTATTAGACAGAACAGTGTTCTCCACTGAGGGAATTCCCCTCTCTTCCACAGAGACATGCCACATTTCATATATCAAAGACAGAGATCTACTCGTCTTCAAGGAGGGGGACTAGCAGAACTAATGTCAGATAATAAGCGTTTCTGTGGGGGCATTGTAGGCTGTGACTCAAAAATAATAACTTCTCAGGTGTGTGTGAGGGGGTATTTCTTTGAGGCACACACTTTCCCAGCCTTGTCACTCCGGTCTAATCAAGGCACCAAGGAGGTAATTATTCACTAGCTGATTAACATATCTCGCCGCTGAAGCGGATGCACACTCTAATCACAGGGGTTGCGTCATTCTCAGATCACACAGGAGACGAAAGAGGCAACAGAAGGGAGTGGTTGTGTTGCTGTCACCTCCACTTCTCTCCATGCTCTAGAGGACAACCATCGACGTGATGTTCTTCTGTGTCTACGTGAAGAAACTAAATGTTTGATCCAACAGTGGTTCAGTGCAATACTGTAGGTACAGGGTGGTGTGGGGGGGTGTGGGGGGGGGGGGGGGGGGGGGGGGGGGGGGGAATGTATGCTCAATCATGGGGAAATCTACTGTGTAACAAATATGGAAATATGGAAAACAATTAACACGTGATTGTGTAAAAGTGTTCATTTTTCTTCCTATACTGCACGCAAGTTGATACCACGCATACTTGTGCATAATTACCTCCATGTGTTACAGTGAGAGTATTTAAACAATAAAAGTGCAGTAGTCAATTAGTCAGCGTACAGTGCTACAGAAAGAGATCGCCGACAGGGCTGGGAAGGACCAACACACCACGAGGTATAACTCTCGCTCCTTTGTTACATGTTCACAAGACCTTCAGCATACCGTATGGAACATTTCGCTAATATGTTCCATGTGGCCAGCCCCTGTGTGTGTGTGTGTGTGTGTGTGAGAGCGAGAGAGCGAGAGCAGTAAGGTACAGTACAGAGTGGACCTTTGTTTTTCTCCTCGCTGTGATAGGAACACTGGCCCTGCCCAACTCCAAGGCATTATGCCCTGAGAGAAAACAGCGACTGCCCATGCTGAAAACCTCTTAAGGGTTTAGCCTGGGAGGTAGTGGCCGCCAGGGTGCCAGGCCTCCTTTCACGCCACACAACAACCAGGTCCCAACAGCAGCTCCTGCTAGCCGTCTCTGCCATTGGCTAAATTCTTCTTTCCGAATTACCTCATCCGAACCAGCACTGGATTGCCACACGTCAGATTAACCCAAATAAAAGGCCATGTAGCTTGGACTGGCTTCTCACACCCCTTCACTCTAACACCCAACCTCTGGGTCACACGTCCTCTCCCTCTAGACAGATGTGTTTTGTTGTTTGGGGGGGATTTGGACAAGATGAGGCTTGCCACGAGAACCCCCTGAGGCTGCTGCCCCCCCCCCAGGCTAGTGAAATAGTAGTCACAGACTCAAACCATGCATCACTCCATGAAATGGATCCGGCACAGCGCGTGTGTTGTACACTACACTGCCATCCATGAAGGACGGCATTCACTTCCTATGAATATTATCATCCGTGATGGCAGAAGAATTAGTAACAACACTATTAAAAATACTACCATTTCCACGAGTAGTGGTAGTAGTATTAGATAGTAGTAGTAGTACTAGAAAGTAGTAGTAGTAGTAGTAGTAATGGTAGTGGTAGTAGTGTTAGTAGTAGTAATGGTGGTCCAGTAACAGCAGTGGTAGTAATAGTAGCAGTATCATCATTCCAGTATTTAGTGGGGTGGTGTTAAGGCAGGGTGGTGGTGGATCCATGCTGCCAGCCTCAGTGCTTGTAATGCATAGATCAATGTGGCCTATGGGGAAGGGGAATCGATGGGTGCTGAGTTATTGCAGTACTTGGCCACTGATTTTTAGAGAGCTGTGTTTTCCCAGGAAAGTCAATACCTCCAGGCTCCCCTCATTAATTTCACCCTCCCCTCCTCGAGCCGCACCTGGGGATATACAACCCCTGAGAGAGTCTGGAAGTCCGGGGGAGGGAGGGCGGGGAGAAGAGAGGGGGCAGAGAGCGAGAGGGAGGCTAGGGAAAGAAAGGGTAAAGGAGGGGAGATGGAGAGAGAGGGGGAAGATGGAGATGTGCAGTTGGCAATAAGAGGAAGCTGCATGAATAAAAAGGAGAGAGAGAAGTGTGTGGGAGAGAAACCATCACATTTCTATTTGGATATCATGTGTGTGAGATATGGATTTCAAGTACTGCACAAGAGAAGGCTCAAATGAATGATTCTGACTGGAGGGCAAACAATCCAAGAAGCCACTGGTCTGTCTGTCTGTTTGGTTATAGGAGAAACCAGCACCTATAATATCTGTCTAGACACTAGACCCAACTCTTTAGTTCCAATATCAAGGAGACCAATCTCTCACTGTCTCATAAGTCAATGTGGACCCAGACATATTAAGGCAGTGACAGAGTCAACATAGTCCTGCATGTCTCTGTACGGTAGATAAGCTGCAGTCACATAGAAAGTGTCAGGTAACAGTGGAGTGCCCCGAGGAGCGCAATTCGCTCAGGTTCATTGTATTGCCATTCTAGCCCATGGCAACAGTTGTAATGCCTAGGATCAAAGCCCGGAGACACCGTTCTCTGCTACAGAGGGAAGACAGAGAAAGAGGGGAACTTATCTAGGTCTCTTTTTTCTTCCTCGGCTGAGTTTAAAGGAATAAAACATTTAGACCCATGTGTACCTCTGTCATAACACAACGTGTGGATCGCTCCCTCTTTCTTTGGCATGATATCAAGCAAAATAATGTGTTACATTAGTTCAAACTTTTGGTGTGTCATCTCTACAACTCAGCTGATTTGCTACGCTATTCAACCGCTGTTTGATAGGAGAGGGCTATGTTTTTGTGGAGGGGACGCACTGAAAGACGAGCTCACTTGGGCATCTGGAAGTTCCCCAGAGGAAATGACATCATTGAGCCTGGATGCATTCTCTTTCCTGTTCAATTATACACAAGCTTGCCGATTTAGTATTTAAAAGCTTGCCTCATTTTGCATTCATGAAGAAGACACTCCTGGCACAATAAACACGCTTCAGAAATGCACGCAGACAATCTTGAAATATGTATGTGTAAATCAGATTAAATGTTGATGTGTGCACAATATGGGTCTCAATCTGGAGAGAAGAATTAGAGACTAATGAGCCTTTTTTTTTTTTTTTTTACAATATTATGGTGCAGGCACCTGTCTGTGTTAGGAATGGAGTCACCAGCGAAATACAGCATTGTTCATTCGCTATCGATCAAGTCAAATAGTTTTGGTTTTATCATTTTTATCGACTTCAAATCATAAAATGCTCACCACATTTGAGTACTTCGTTGAGCACATAAAGTATTATAACTCCTTCCAGGGATCCACAACACGGGTTCTCGACAGAACCCGTCCCACGGCCTAATAGACGTACAGGACGAGGTAACAGGAGGTCTCGATTCACCACACACCCGTCCATAAAAGCAATACACCGAGCAGTTGTCAGTCATATCGTCAAACGGAATCAGGTATTAGCATTGCAAAAGGAACCGTAAGCTGGGTTGGACAGCCCATTGTGAAGTTGTCTATTTGCTTCGCTCACACTTGCATGGGAACTAAGCGGTGCTTTGAACAGAGGGGAGAAGGCCGCAGCGATAAACCTGTGCTTAACAGAAAGCCTTAACACAGTCCCCTCTTTCATTGGCAACACAGTGACATTTCCTTATCACACTAAACAGCCATCCATCTGACCTTTCTGCTACTTTGAATGGCATCTGGATATTCCGATGGAATAATCAGGAATAGTAAAGCGCTGATTTAAGGGAGCGATACTCCATTCTGCCGGCAGTCACGCCCGGCATAACAGTCTGGACATCAGACAAAGGCTTGAAGGATAACCTGGGGAAAAGCTCCAGCAAAAAAAGAAGGGTAGGACTCAATGCCCTTGCACAAGGGGAAATGTTTACCACCTTGAAAGGACAGAGGAGTACGGGGAATGTCGCCACCACTTTATGTATAATAATATATAGCATGGAGAACAATAAACCCTATAGGAAGATGTGGTGACAGTCCCAATGCCCATTTTTTTAAAACTCAATATAATGGTTAACCTATGTACTAATGTTAATAAAAACAGACCTTCAGATGAAGTGATACCAAAGTGATTTAAAGGGGAGGAGAGGAGGAAGCAGAGAGATATAGAGAGAGGGTAAAACAGATTTCAAAAAGGAAGGAACGGTGATCTTACCGGTGTAGACAAAGCGTCCTGGCGCCCCTTTGCAGAACTGCTTGGATTTGTAAGAGAGCGTGACCTCCACGACCCCTGGGATGTGGCGAGGGGGCGTCTGGACCCGGATGGCGTGGGGCGTGATTAGCTGGAACACATCAACACGCACACTCGTTTAAACGCTAAGAGCAGTGCACTGTGGGAGGTATGGTCATTTCTTACTATACAATAGACGTACTTAGTCTTAGTTTGATCTCAAAGGTGCATCTACAGCATCATCCACAACTCTGTCTAGCAAATTCAAATTTGATCATTTTAAAAGTCATTTAGAAGACAATAATATCTGGAGCAGTCAGTACATATGGCCAAACGACGAAGCACAGTAAACCCAACCGAATACACACTGTCATGAACTATGTGTAAAGATTTCCAGATAGAGACTCTGTGGTATGGAGGTATCTGCCTGACTAACAGAGTGAGCCAGGCGTAGCACTGAGGCAGCCTCTGTCGTCTCTGAAGCACTCTGGACATATTCCAATATTTTATGCCCTGTCTTTCTCTGAGTTCTTTCACCTAGCGTCCGTGTGTCCGTGTGTCCGTCCGTGTGTCCGTGTGTCTGTGTGTGTGTGTGTGTGTGTCCGTGTGTGTGTGTCCGTGTGTGTGTGTGTGTGTGTGTGTGTGTGTGTGTCCGTGTGTCTGTGTGTGTGTGTGTGTGTGTCCGTGTGTGTGTGTGTGTGTGTGTGTGTGTGCGCGTGTGTGTGTGTGTGTGTGTGTGTGCGTGTAACTGGACCCACCTCACTCCAGACCAGCATAGTACCGAAGACCACCTGCAGTCCGTCAAAGAAGTTGTCTCCGATGATGATGACAGTGGCTCCCCCGGTCGTCCACCCCTCACTCGGGCTGATGGCTTTGATGCAGGGCGTAGCTGCTTCGGAAACACAGACAGCAGGAACGGGTATGACTTCTACTTACCAGGACCGTTAAAATCCCCCAACTTGACAAACGGAGTGGTTACACTTTTTGGGCCAAAAATGTGTTATATGCTCAGAGGAATGTTAAGTCACTGTCCGGTTGCAATATGACTAATACAATGCAAGGGTAGCATTAACAAATGACATACAATTGGTGTGTTTTTTTTCCCCCAAACAGATGTCTAATTGCATACGGTCCTGCCGTCTACTTTGTCAATTAGCTCAGTCATCAAAAATGCAGTGTTATGATTTCATTTTTGTTTGATGGCGGAGGATCAATAAGCTCAACAGAAACATTACAGTGTCTCCTGCCTGGCCAGACTGTGTGTAGGCACAACAGAACGGAGACAGACAGACTGACTAACGGGTCCTGTCTACAGGATATCTGGCCAAAACAGCCACTGCACTTCAAAAAAAAAGGGGAAAGAGGCAAGTGATCAAAATAATGACTGTGGCTTGCGGTGGAGGTGGGATACATTTACCACACAGTCTGCATGCAGATCGCGTGTCTGTCAAAGACCGATGCCGATCCAATTGATATTAGGATGAGTTGAATAGCATAGGCCTACTGGTTCATGGTGTAAAGGTAGTCATTCTAACTGTGCCCTGGGAGTGGTGGGACCGTGTAGCCTTCTCAAATGTAAAGATGATCCCGAAAGAGGAGGCATGGGAAACAGACTTTTAAGGCTTGAATGACAATTGAAGCCAGTAGATTATAAATGAGCGCAATGTGCTTCAACCAATGGGATACTGTTTGACAGAGTCTCTCACACCGTTTAACAGGAGTTTTTTTTTTTTTTAGGGTGTTGTTGGAGAAGGGGCTTTTCCTCGGTAGTCTACTGTCATCGCTATTCATTTCCCCCCTGTCACAGCCGTAAACACACAGTCAAATGGGGGGACTCTCACAAATGAATAAAACACAATGTTGTGAAACAGACTGTGGAAACTTTGTACATTTATCGAGGGGGGGGGGCTTAGGGGGGGGGGCTTAGGGGGGATGGAACAAAGACAGGAGCAGATGTTGGCTTTATCGCCTCTGAAAACATCCCAATCTGTCTGAGATGAAAGACGTGAGACTCCCTCAGTGGAGCCTTGACTTCAGTGATAGCCTTCTCGAGTCTGCATCGGGGGACAATGGCGCTCTGACTCCAGTCACACAATGGCACCGTACTGCTCTGCTCTGTTGCCGTCAGTGGCGACCACCCATGTGACTCTCTCTCTCCCAGTGTTCCTATGAATGCCTAAGTACTGTTTATCCAGTGTGTCCCAATGCTCTTGTCATTTGTCAACTCAGAAACTTGTAAGAAGTTAGATCAAAGCGATAAGTTTAAGCGGTTTCCCTGTGCCTAGCCAGGTGCTAGGCCGTGTGGTCGCTAGGCAGGTAGGGGACAATGTTTTAATATTGCCGGTAAGAACAAGAGTACTATTCTTTCTCACAATATGGCACCATGTTACGTCATAACCGCAAACGACGCGGTGAGGTAGATTTTACAGTGTGATTCTGGGGTGTTTTTTTTAGGGCTCTGGTAATAAAAAGGTTCCCAATTCAAAGAGGATGTCATCATCTTTTTCCAGACATAAGGATATGGTTTCATTTAGTCCAATAAAGAGGATGATGTAATTAAAAGTCAGTTTTTCAGTGGGGCAAAATAAAATGGCGCACCATCATTTTCACCACAGCCAAAGTTTTTAGACACCGGCACACAGGTGGCCAAAGACACCAAGATGCATTGAGGTTTTAGAGAAAGTGTCATGTTGTCTGTAAGTGTGAGGCAGTTGTACCTTCAGAGGGGTCCAGGCGTCGGGCCCTCCTGCCATGTTTGGAGTTGTTGTGGACAAACATGTTGTCGGAGACAGCAAGGACATGGCCGTCCACGTTCACCGTAGTGGAGACCACCACCTGAGGGATAAATAGAGAACCTTAACGATATACTACGTTTTCAATTCATGTACCTGCATTGTGAGCCGAATGAGAAAATGTATGTTGTGTGGAACTATAGTGGCAAGTTTCACAATAAATATGGCCTTACCTGAAACCTTCTCATGTCTCGTGGGTTCCCTGCATTTTTCAAACAATTCTGATTGCACTTGAGGAAGAACTTCAGGAAGAATCTGTAAACACAAAAGAAAGAATAAACATACATACTACATTAGAACTCTGTTTCATCGAGAGGTTTTATTCAAACACTGAAAACAGTTAATCACATTTGAATGTTGATGCAATTTTCAATGTGATGCATGCTGGGAGAAAAATAGTTAACACAATCAAATGCAACCATGCTTTTTATTTGCTATTCATGTTCAAAATCAAACTAGGGACATCTCGCTCAGTAAACATTTCAAAACACTTGAATAAAATCTAGAATTATTTGAAATATTTTGAAGCAATAATTTTCTTCATTTTTTTCTCTCTCAAATAAACACAAAATGACACTCCTTCTCTCTCCAGACTCATAGTGTCTCATTAGGGTTGGCTTTTGATTTGACCTTCTTTATGTCCAATCCTTTCTCCCATGTGTTAATTGACTGTCTTTACGGCAACAGAGGGGTATTGATTGGGAATGGATATCAACGAGGATGGGCCGTAATAACCCAGCCGTTGGAGCAAAGATTCCCAGCCATACAGTAAAAATGGATTGCCGTCTTAATGCATTTCCCGCTGCCATGTAATCTCCGCACATCCATCTTCTGGACCAGAAGCCCCCTATTTTGATGGAGCACTTTCTTTTTAATTGCCACATTATCACAATAATAATCCGGGCAGTTAACAACCGGCAAGGTCACAGACAGCCATGTCACATTAACCAAGGGATAACCTCGTCCAATGCAGCCACCCATTTTTTTCCGTTGCAAAGGATGCTGGGAGTCTCCTGTCGCGGAGAGCAGCCCTTTCAGAGAGATATAAATGGTCGCTATCTGAAGAGAGCATCGATTTCTCCCTAACAAGACAGTAACAATATATTTAAAACACACAGTGGTGAGCGAAGCGATTTTCTCATTGCTCAATCAAAATATATATCTAAACCGCCTCGAGTGGCCGTACAGTGATAAGCATAGAAAGAGAGAGAGAGTGTGAATTCAAAAGAGCCCTGTTGCGTAAAGAAATATGCCCATTTTGTAATGACACATTGAACAAGAAAGAAATTGCTACTCTATTTAGCCGGTATTGACTGAAACTGGATCTGGGGTGCACTGTAGGCTACTAATGCCCTTTATGGCAATGGAATACAATAACATGGGGAACCCATCCCCAAGCCCAATTCATATGATATCAGAGTCCTTGGGAGGAGAGATATAGATCAATAGGGATTGAATTAAAACGCAGCTGGAGACAAGGGCCTGGTAAGCCAACCAGCCACGCCGATATTACAGCTACACTCTTTTTCCAATGGTGTTGAACCAGAGCAGAGCTCAGCCAAGCAAGCACACCAACTTGCAACACAAAAAAATAAGAGAATCTGGGACATACCCTCCTAGAAGCCCTGGGTAGAGCCAGTTCAGAGTTAAGATTCACCACAGCTTTCCAAAACGACAAGAAAACAAAAAAAAAATAAAACAGAAAAATAGGAATAGAGTGATGAGGGTGAGGTCTGTGGAGGGGGGAGCATGTGATGTTGTCTCGGCGGCCCCGGATCCTCCATCTGCCACTGGGCAGGAGTTGACAAGGAATGTAAGATTCCAGGTCTCTTCATGGAAAAGAGGCACCAGATCAAAGCCTGGTTCCCTTTGGAATGGTTCTGCGATAGCAGCTCGGAAGCAAAGGGGGAAGTAGCTGCTTGTAGAAGATGACAGGACGGAGGTTGAATGTTGATCTCAACTTTGAGAAATGGGAGCGAGAGAAAGGGGTTAGTTTTCAGGCCAGACTTGTGCTGTAAACTGTATTACTTCACAGCTGCACGATGATTTTGTCACTTGAAAAGGTTACCCAATCCCATCCGAAAACTCAACAGGTAACTTCACTTAAATTTAATGTATGAAATATATTTCTGTACATTTGGAGCCATTTCAATCCCTTGTTTATAAACCACCAGGGTTTTCATTATATCAGAAATATAATGACTATACACCTGTTCCATTGGCCTATTTTAAGAGTATGAGCACTGAAAAGCCTTTTGAAACCAGTGTCATGCTTGAAACTTGCAGCGATTACTTTGTTGTAGCTTCCAAATTGGCAGAGAATTTTATATGAGACATATGATGGTGAAACATCATTATCACATCAGGAGAGACTAGAGTTAGTGGGAGAAAATGACTCTCAGGCTTTTGGCAGCTGCACCGCTCAGCACTGGGGCCCATCAACGTTTTTTTTACAATGTTTTACCATATATTTAAGTTCAAATATTCCATAGTATGTTATACTATAACAGAAGCCATGGATTACAGGCAACATCCGCATTGAGCTAAAGGCTAGAGCTGCCACTTTCAAGGAGCGGGACACTAATCCGGACGCTTATAAGAAATCCCGCTATGCCCTCCGACGAACCATCAAACAGACAAAGAGTAAATACAGGACCAAAATAAAATGCTACTACACTGGCTCTGACGCTCGTTGATGTGGCAAGGCTTGCAAACGATCATGGAAAGGGAAAACCAGCCGCTAGCTGTCCAGTGACGCGAGCCTACCAAACGAGCTAAATACCTTCTATGCTCGCTTTGAGGCAAGCAACACTGAAGCATGCATGAGAGCACCAGCTGTTCCGAACGACTGTGTGAACACGCTCTCTGTAGCCAATGCCAGTAAGACCTTTAAACAGGTTAACATTCACATGGCCGCAGGGCCAGACGGATCACCAGGACAAGTACTCAGAACATGCGCTGACCAGCTGTCTCTTTACAGACATTTTCAACCTCTCCCTGAACCAGTAGACCCTTCTCTACCGGAACGCCAAGTCTGGGACCAAAAAGCTCCCGAACAGCTTCTATCCCCAAGTCATAAGACTGTTAATCAAATGGCTACCCGGACTATTTTCATTGACCCACTTATTGATTTTTTTTGCACTAACATTTTTGCACTGGCTGTATGCACACTCACTGGACTCTACCCACAAACTCATACATACCACGAACACAAACACACACATATTGATGCCATACACACTCACACAGACACACTTCCACATACGCTGCTGCTACTCTATTTATTATCTATCCTGGTTGCCTAGTCACTTTTGCCCCTTCCTACAGTTGAAGTCGGAAGTTTACATACACTTAGGTTGGAGTCATTAAAACTTGTTTTTCAACCACTCCACAAATGTCTTGTTAATTAACAAACTATTGTTTTGGCAAGTCGGTTAGGACATCTACTTTGTGCATGACACAAGTAATCTTTTCAAAAATTGGCAGATTATTTCACTTACAATTCACTGCATTACAATTCCAGCAGGTCAGAAGTTTATATACACTGAGTTGACTGTGCCTTTAAACAGCTTGGAAAATTACTGAAAATTATGTCATGGCTTTAGAAGCTTCTGATAGGCTAATTTACATTATTTGAGTCAATTGGAGGTGTACCTGTGTATGTATTTCAAGGCCGACCTTCAAACTCAGTGCCTCTTTGCTTGACATCATGTGAAAATATAAATAAATCAGCCAAGACCCCCTTTTTAACCTCCACAAGTCTGGTTCATTCTTGGGAGCCATTTCCAAACGCCTGAAGGTACCAGGTTCATCTGTACAAACAATAGTACGCAAGTATTACCACCATGGGACCACGCAGCCGTCATACCGCTCAGAAAGGAGATGCGTTCTGTCTCCTAGAGATGAACGTACTTTGGTGCAAAAAGTGCAAATCAATCCTAGAACAACAGCAAAGGACCTTGTGAAGATGCTGGAGGAAACAGGTACAAAAGTATCTGTATCCACAGTAAAACAAGTCCTATATCAACATAACCTGAAAGGCCGCTCAGCAAGGAAGAAGCCACTGCTCTAAAACCACCATAAAAAAAGCCAGACTACGGTTTGCATCTGCACATGGGGACAAAGATCATACTTTTTGGAGAAATTTCCTCTGGTCTGATGAAACAACAATAGAACTATTTGGCCATAATGACCATTGTTATGTTTGGAGGGAAAAAGGGGGAGGCTTGCAAGCCGAAGAACACCACCCCAACCGTGAAGCATGTGGGTGGCAGCATCAATGTTGTGGGGGTGCTTTGCTGCAGGAGGGACTGGTGTACTTCACAAAATTGATGGCATCACGAGGAGAAAAATTATGCCAATATATTGAAGCAACATCTCAAGACATCAGTCAGGAAGTTAAAGCTTGGTCGCAATTGGGTCTTCCAAATGGTCAACGAACCCGAGCATACTTCCAAAGTTGTGGAAAAATGGCTTAAGGACAACAAAGTCGAGGTATTGGATTGGCCATCACAAAGCCCTTACCTAAATCCTATTGAACATTTGTGGGCAGAACTGAAAAAGCGTGTGCGAGCAAGGAGGCCTACCAACCTGACTCAGTTACACCAGCTCTGTCAGGGGAAATGGGCCAAAATTCACCCAACTTATTGTGGGAAGCTTGTGGAAGACTACCCAAAACGTTTGACCCAAGTTAAACAATTTAAAGGCAATGCTACCAAATACTAATTGAGTGTATGTAAACTTCTGACACACTGGCAATGTGATGAAAAGCTGAAATAAATCATTCTCTCTACTATTATTCTGACATTTCACATTCTTAAAATAAAGTGGTGATCCTAACTGACCTAAAACAGGGAATTTTTACTCGGATTAACTGTCAGGAATTGTGAAAAACTGAGTTTAAATGTATTTGGCTAAGGTGTATGTAAACTTCCGACTTCAACTGTAGCATATAGGCGCACTTGACATTGCGCACCCAGCGGAGAATCAGAGATGAGGAGCAAGATCTTGCACATGTCGATAAATAGCCTAATAAGAAACTAATTCTAAAACACTGAGAAATATTTACATTTCATCAATTACCAATGACATGACCCTCCCCTTGACTAGATTTAAACAATACTAAACCTTCCCCTTGACTGAAATGTAAAAAGCATGACCCTCCCCAATTTTCCTCCAAGTAACCATTCTGTAAATTTCGATCCATCCCTAAGGGAGGAAAGGCAGGGAGTAACTTCTCCTGTTCCGTTCAACCCCTTTCCTCCCTCCCTATCGAGAACTTATTAAAACATCATAAATAATGAATGTCCATCTACAGCCAGGGCTCTGTTATTAGTTCCAGCCAGTTTTTCCCGCCGTCTCGCTTCTGCTCTTAAAAAGTAGGTAAAGATAATGAGAGAGTCAGTGTGTCTGTTGTAAGCCGCCACCTCATTATGCTGCCCTACAATCAATTACAAGGGGGTGTGTGAGCCTGCCAGGCTCTAATGTGGAACCGTGGCTGTGGCAGGACTTACTGCTGCTATAGTCCTGCTGGGCTAACCTGCCTCAGTTTAGGCTGAGTCCACATTCATCTCCTTGTCTCTTTGTGTCCTTGTCTCCTTCCCTTTGTGATCGCTGATAGGTGTAAGGACTGGATGGTCTACAGATGTAGGATCTTAATTTGAGCCAGTTTGCTACAGCAGAAAATATGAATTATTATGTGGATTATAATTAATGGCCATTTTTTGTAGGGGTTAATATATTTTTTATTATGGCAAATAAAGTCTACAATTTGGAAATGACAAACTTTTTAAAACTCAAATTTACCCAAGTTGCAAGTGCAGGAAAATTCTCAGCAACAAAAGCGTGATCAAATGAAGATCCTACATCTGTACTACTCCATCTCGGTTTTATTTTCCAAGACCTTCGGCCTTATAAGGCCTTGTGAACATAAGGAAAGGAGATGTGACTATTGGGACGCTGCATACAGTTAGCCCCAAGTACAATAGCATTACAAATAACGTTGGCACAGAAGCTGCACAAAGCGGCAGTAGGCCAGGAAGGGGCAAAATACATTAAACTAAGAACAAGGGCACAGGAAATCACTATGCAGGTCCTCTAAAAATTGAAACGCTTGATGAAAGCGGTTGTGTAACATCGTTGTTTCAAAGGAATAAAGCTTGAGATAATAGCTACATATGATGTACACTAAAGCTGAATGAGGCTGAGCAGGGAATAAGCATCTGACTTCAGCATCATTTTCATTACAGCGGATGTGAGCTGAGGTCCACTCTAGATGATGTCATCCTGGGACCACACCCACAGCACTATACTGAAGCAATTATGTCTGGCTCAAATTACAAGGCCCTCCTGACTCCATACACACAGACACAAACACACACATTCACACAAACACACACATTCACACACACACACACACACACACACACACACCTTCACCATTCCCAGAGTCTCTCATTTATTACGTTAGGCAAGAAAAATAAGAAATCAATATTTCAGCAGGGGTATTTTTAAAAGCTGCCGCGTTTCCAATTCTGCCCCACCATTTGCTTTGCGTGTTTGATGCCTATGAAAAGACAGAACCAGGCGGTGCTGTTTACTCTATGATGAGCAGCACCAGGAGGCAATGAGATAGCGCCTCAGATTCTTTGAGGTCGACTTCTCCAATTTCAAAACTAAGGCTGAAATCAACTGAGAGATGACACATTGCTGAATTGCTTCACAGTATAACTGAGATAAGTTCCTAATCAAACACTTAGGTTAGACACAGAGATCTACAGTCTGCCCAGTGACACTGAAATGACATTAGCATTGTCGCTAATTGTTTCCCAATCGGTTGTCAGTTGATTTAATCAACTCGTTATTGTTGTTCTGCTAAATTCAAGGAACATTTCCCCCAACATCAGAAGGAACCATATTCCACACAGTCTTATTACAGTATCTAATATTTACTCTACTGTATTGAAAACAAATACCCTCTTCAAATAATTACTGACACATTCTGAGGAAGCTCCTGTATAGCTAATTAGTGTATGAAACGGATGGAGTTAACAATATGGCTCAGTGTGTGTATGTGTGTCTATGTGTGTGTGTCCCCTCCTGACAACGCTCCAAGACTAGGATCCTCCTCGGTTCTGCTACATGCCATCAATAATTTAGTAGCCAAGATGGCAATTACAGGACCATGTACAATCAAACTAAATATTTGATGAGGCACTAAAACAGTCCCTGGAACAGATCTCTCTCTCTCTCTCGCTCTCTCTCTCTCCCTCTCTGAAACATACATAAACACACACACACACGCTCGATTGTCTATTGTCTTAACAACGCATTATGACTCTGGTCCCTTATTCCCCGAACTTTGCCAGAGACACAAAAGCAGTTTATTCTGCTAAGAGTGTCATGCACAATTCATTTGCTACTTCTAAAATATTGAGCATGATGTATTTTATAAGGGTTTGTTTTCACTTCCGACGTATCAAGGAAGTCCGTCTCCCTGCCTGGAAATCAACACAGTACAAGAGGAGGGCTCAATCAGACAAACCGATGGCAGTGAATATCCCAATCAAATTGATCGCAATATAAGCCAGCACCAGGATTTTTACCTCACCTTTCATCTTTGATCAGACACCGATTATTCAACATTAAAAATGATGTGACATAAAATCCATTACTGCTGAACATTTCTGAGATGACTTTGTCTGAACCTGGTAAATTGGCAGCTGGCCATTTCCACTAAAGGATACAACAACTCTGCTACTGTATGAGAGATGATAAATAATTCGATCAGAGTTCATATCTGCCTAGAATATATCTATATTTAATTTATTATGCTGAAGTCAACATGATCCTTTAAAATTAAGCAGTGTTGTTAATGAGAGCTTTGTGTCAGTGAAGGGTTATCAGCTTGCGGAAACCGTGAAAAATGTCACTGTGAGTTCAACAAAATCCCATTTTTTTATGTGAGATCTATCATATGAAAAAACACATGCAGAATTCCTTGAACACAGATATGAACAGAACATCCCATCATTATTTCATGCAGCAAGTGTGGCTGGCTCTATTCTGAGGGTGGATGTGAGAAACTGCTTTGGAGCACAGAGAGAACGGAGTTTGTTTAGCCAAGTAAACCAGTACGTGTTCCACCACAACCTCCTGTCTGTTGGTACTTAAACCCACCCATCGCACGCGCACACACACACACACACACACACACACACACACACACACACACACACACACACACACACACACACACACACACACACACACACACACACACACACACACACACACACACACACACACACACACACACACACACACACACACACACACACACACACACACACACACACACACACTTCTCCGCTGCACTCAGGTTTCCTCTGGTCCTTCCTCAGCTGTGTTTTGGCCTTGTTGCCATGGCAAAGAACATATTTATCTTTCCAATCAAAATCACTCCACGACATAATGCTCTAACGAGCGAAAATAAAACTGTGACTCGCGGTGACCTCATGGCCCCGGCATGCATTAGAAATTGTAGCAAGCTGCAAAAATCTGTCGTTTGCTTCCTGTGCCGAGAAACATATCGTCAAATCACGCATCAGAAAGATCACGGTTTGTTCAGAAACAACATTCTTGATATCAAACAATTATTTCATGTTTTTCTTTTCCAATTTTGGCGAGTTTTGGAAAAGACGTATGAGTGTAATTACATTAGATAGAACACCTTTCAACCTCAGTACTGTTAGGAAAGTTTGAAACGGTAGAAGAGACATGTTGTCATTATCTCTGAGGTGTTCTGGAGGTAGGGTAAAACCCTAAAGCGGGGAACGGTGAACAGATGTGGTCGGGTTGTGTATGGGGAGCATCAGATATAGAACCACAACAAACGCAGTGCATCAAAAGCAGAGGCTGAGAGCTCACACTGAGGGATTCAGCAGGAGTGAAACAGCAGGTGGACACACATACACACACACTGTGATGAGTGAAACAGCAGGAGGAGGGTACACACACAAGCATGCATGCATGCATAGGCTACACACACACACACGCACACACACACACACACACACACACGCACACACTGTGATGAGTGAAACAGCAGGAGGAGGGTACACACACAAGCATGCATGCATGCATAGGCTACACACACACACACACACACACACACACACACACACACACACACACACACACACACACACACTGTGATGAGTGAAACAGCAGGAGGAGGGTACACACACAAGCATGCATGCATGCATAGGGTACACACACACACACACACACACACAATACGTTCCACAGCAGGGGGAGAATCACCACAACGACAGGTAAAGCCCTGAACAGCGATGTATGGAGCTGAATGAGGAAGCAGCTCTATATCTTTCATAGAGGTGGTGTTGAATATTCATTGACTCATCAACTTGACTAGGTCCAGTGACAGCTTGAAACAGGACGGTTGGAGCATCAATTGAGTCTCTTTGAGTAAGTCTGATGCAAAATGTTGTATTTTTCCTTTGACATGAGTTAACACAGTGCCAAGACAGATGAGGCTTCTGTCTGGAAACATCTGAGGTTAAAGGCTGTTTCAGGCTATAGGTCCTTGCTATAGGATAGGCTGGCTGGAACTTCCACCATATTGCTTATACCTATCCAATCCTTCCAGATCTATAAGTGCCTAGATGGTAGGAGTTGTCCATTTCCTAGGCATCAGAGAGTCGAACACGAGCACATTCCCCTATGTCGGCTGGTCAAAACCACAGACCTGTGGCTACCAGCTAGCCTCTCCTCCCTCACATGTCTACAGTCACCGTCTCGGCGAGAGAGAGGACGGGCTGTCCAACAACCTGTCCACCAAATGCAGGCGGAAGGTGAAAAAAAGAAAATCCCTTCCTGACATGTTGATTGACAGCTCCATCCAGGCCCCCAGCACTGGAATCAAGCTGTCAGTCTGGGGGCGGCGACGGAGGAATTGTCCTCTCAGATTTAAATACAGCCCATAATAGGCTACCATCTATCACGCCTGCCGCCCAGGTTATTCTTAGACACCTACATTAGCCCTTGGCCCAGATAGGAATGTCACCAGATTAAACATCCAATTTGTTAACCGGCCGGACCAGAGGTGCTGCTTCTTGACAGGACTTACAAACAAGCACAAATGGCCCCATTTTTCACACCGGGGCCTGCAGGCTTTTTAATGCAGAGTGGGCCTCGGGCCTAGCGCCAGAGCAGGCAGGCTGTCGAGGTAGAGAGACGGAGCAGAGGGGTGTGCTTGTAGAGTGGCAACACACACACACACACACACACACACACACACACACACAGGAGTAACAAAGACCTGAACACTATACACCTGATGATTCTAACAATTTATACAGAAAAGACAGATGTTTCACCAAATGATGCCTGTTATTCACCAATAAAGGCTCTCTATTCTGATTTTAAAGGAGCCTACCGGTGCATTCTGCACACCCAGTGCATGGTAGAATCAATCAGGCCTAATCCACTGCTGTAGCATGCTAAGGCCCAGGGAGAGGGAGATTCGCCGTATACTTGAGATGAAGCCATATATTTCAGTCAATGAGGGCCCTATGGACAGACTGGGAGCATATTGGTAAACAGAGGGAGAGATGGACTAGCAGATGCCACCAGTTTAGACCCTGCAGACTGGGAGACAGTGTGAGAAATATGGGGATGTAAGGCAGACACCAAGCACAGCCAGAGCCATGGAAACGGTCTGCATGGAGACATCTTACTTGGAGGAGAGGGAGGAGATATACATGGGGAAATACTGTGAAAGAGTATCTATACTGCAGATTGTAACTGGAAGAAGGGCTGAATGCAAGTCCTGTCATTAAGCATGCCTGAACACAAATGTATTGTATATGGACTTCCTGTATAGGAGAGAAACGTAACCACCGAACTAGCGAATAACAAAAAGTCTCTTAGAAATAGAATGCAAATTATCATGGTCTGAGAAATGGACCCTACTAAGTAATATAATTTCAGTTTTTTGTATTATTATTTCAAAACGTTCTTCAGAGGAAGAGTGATTTATCCCTTACTTTGTCTGTCAGACAAATGTTTCTCTTTATGGCTACTACTATTCCAAACGAGGCCTGGCGTCATAAAAACGAATACACAGCGTCAAGTATTTAATTAAGTATCTAGGCAGAGACGAGTGAGCGTCTTGCTTTATTGAACCAAAATTAAAAACAACTCTCCCATTTGAATAAACGGCCTGGGGGTTGCCTCTCAAGTGTTTCATTATAATATCGCGCATGCCACTTTAACCTCTTTAAGCGCCGGCCCCTTCAATTGTTTGTGAATGGAGACAGAGCACGCTGAGAACGCCTCTCATCAACAACAGAGAGACTTCCTCCCCTGTCACCTGACTAGGGAAAAACATGGCAACCTCCTGGTTGTTCTGTTTGTTTGTACTCTTTGTGTGCTGAGGAGGAGATAAGACAAAGAAGGAGGGAGGAACAAACAGATATACAGCCGGTGATATGTTGATAGAAGCAGCATAATGATGCAACCGTTACAAAGTAAATGTAATTTAGTCCCGCCTTTGAAGTCGGTGGAGAACCCAACCACGTTAGAACGTCTCAAACGGTAAGTTTAATCAAACACGACTGGAGCCCAAATAAAAGGGGGAGGAAATTTCAGCCGGGCGTCAACATAGCACCAAGCTACACCTAATTGGAACAAACAGCGGCAGGGCTTGGGTAGAGAAGGGGGAAAAAAATGTGTTGTGCTCCTCTTCCAACTGGGGCTGTCTCATTTCCAGACGTAGGTTTTTAAATCACAGAGAGCGAAAGCCCAATGATATTCTCCATCTGTTTGGCCCAGGAATTCTCTCAGCTGCTTTGGGAGGGACGTGGTCAGGGACAAGGTGTACTCCCTCACACCATCTGCCTCTACCTTGGCCTGGCCCTGGACACTGCTTAGGTGGGGCAGTTGCTGCAGCCTTGAAAAACACTCCCCAATACCTCCTCCCAGTCTCACCCAACAGATTTAGCTTCATGAACACATTATGTTTCCTGCTGCTTGTATAAGTAGGGAGAAATAGGTGTTAAGTTGTGATTATCGTTTTGATACTTTGCTCTCAAAACCCGAGCCAAAAGGTATGTGAGTTTTTGAGTCTCTGTCCTTAAGGGAACTGGGTCTGGCGACTATGGTCCAGATTCAATTGAACTAGCCTTAGCAATAATGTTAAGCAAGACCTGTTAGCACAAAGTTTGAAACTTTTTTCCTCAGGAAATAAATAATACACGTCAAATATATTAATACAAAAAAATGACAGTTGTAGACATTTCTATTTTAAAGCTTTGTTTGTTTTCTCTTTTGTTTTAGCCTGTGAAAAAAAAGGAGGTCCCCAAAAGACCTGTCTGCTAGGCGTATCAGTGAAATCCATCCTACCTGCCCCTGACCTACACTGGAGAGTTCCACTCCCAGTGTGGGAGAATAGAGTTGCTACTACAATGGACTGCAGATGAGTCTGAACATAAAAGGAAACAGATCCTCTCTATACTCTAACCATCCCACCCAACGAGACCTCAGCACCACAGTAATGAAACATCAAATAATCCATTGAATTTTAATTTATGCCGGGTTTAAACTTTTATTTTCATTTCAAAAACAATAGGCTGCTTTCATCAGCGAGGAGCGTTACCTCCTTTATTGTCCAGAGTGCAGGATTGAAGTCAACATTTATCTTTTCATATTTCCAGTCAGTGTAAGTGGATTACTCATGAAATCATTCACTGCTAATAGCATCCAGATGCCAAAGTGCCAGAGAGGAATTAAGTCTCTCTTTAGAGCGATGATGTGGACACACAGTATCTTACTGTAACTGCTTCCTGGAGCATTGAAATATGCATCTCACAGATATTTCCTGTGTATGAAATTGTCATTCCTATTTCAAATATATACTCAAGTAAATGAATGATGAAAAAGAAGTGAAAAGATGATTTTGAAAAACAATTGTTTGCTCTTTGCCGTGGGTTATGTCCCTAAAAAATGATGAACACACACACACACACACACACACACACACAAACAGGCATCAATCAATGGCCAGCAAGAAACAAAGACCAAGTTAGAAGAGGCACTTTATTACAAATATCATAAATATTCATAAGTGGGTGACAAGTGAGGAGTAATTGATACGGAGCTGTTGGGAAAGCTGCAGATATTCCAGCATGGCTGTCTGCCACAGGAGAGTGGAGAGGGAAACGAAGCCCTGAGAGCTGTGCAGGTGCACAGCCTGGATCCATCCCAGGCACACACAGGCATGCAGGCGCAAACACAAAACACACACACAGTACAGGCACACATACACACTCGTAAATGTGCCCACACGGACATGAATACTTTCTCCAGCCTCCAGACCACACATACCCATAAATGACAAATGCGTTGCACAGACATCAACATATAGCACCGCAGGTTCACTGATAATACATACGTGCGCAAGACCACAATGCACAAACGCGCACGCACACGCACGCACACACACACACACACACACACACACGCACACTACGCTCAAGACACATGGGTCACCCGTACACAGCTCTTTTACAAAAACAGCTACATACCCTCAATCACACACAGCCACGGCCAAATACCTCAGTGACAAAAGCATTATCTCAGCATCAGCTGCTGGGTGTGCTCCCTCTCTGGATTTCACATTATCCCTCCACTCCAACCATTCAGATGGGAGTCAAGAGGTGTGTGTGTGTGTGTGTGTGTGTGTGTGTGTGTGTGTGTGTGTGTGTGTGTGTGTGTGTGTGTGTGTGTGTGTGTGTGTGTGTGTGTGTGTTCAACTATATCTGTGGTGACCAGAAGTCCCCACAAGAATAGTAAACAAACAAACATTTGACCAACTGGGGACATTTTGTTAGTCCCCACAAGGTCAAATGCTATTTCTAGGGAGTTTATGGTTAAGGTTAGAATTAGTGTTAGGTTTAGAATTAGGTTTGGGGTTAGGAGCTAGGATTAGTTTTAAGGTTAGGGTTAGGAGCAAGGGTTAGGTTTTTGGGTTAAGGTTAGGGTACGGGTTAGCGTTAGCGTTAGGTTTAGGGTTAGGGATTAGGGAAAATGACCCAAGCCCAGCTCAGCTAATCCCTACCATTGTGTCGCTGAGTTGTCAGAATGCTTCAGCAAATGTACATTATCCCAGGGGCGCTGGAAGACACAATGTAAGTAACCTAATTCATGTCCCTCTTACTGCCCTGAATGCCTCTGCTGATCCTACAGCTATTGTATGCAGTAATCATGTGCCTATGATCCAGAGTTATACTGTTAGCACTGAGGTGGTGTGCCCTAGCAGGAAGTCCACTGTGTGCAGCTCTCCCTGCACTAACATAAATAACCTGAGGATGTCTACTTCTGCTAAGCTTCCCAGAAAAGCAGGAAAAACAATCAAGCATCCCAGAAAGTGTTAAAAATAGCCCACATTAACATATGTACCTTAAGAAACAGAGTTCATGAAATCAATCATTTGCTTGGAACAGATGATATTCATATTTGGACAATCTATGAAACTCACTTTGATGATACAGTGGTAGCAATACATGGTTATAAGATCCACAGAAAAGAAAGAAATGCCAAAAGGTGGAGTTGTGGCCATTTACTTTCAGAACCACATTCCTGCAAAGCTTAGAGAGGATCTCATGTTAAAACTGTTGAAGTAATATGGCTACAGGTTCATCTGCCTCACCTAAAACCCATTCTGGTGGATAGATTCCATAGGCCACCAAGTGATAACGTGTGAAATGCTTGACAATGTATGTGATATCAATAGCGAGGTATATTTTCTGGGTGATTTAAATATGGACTTGCTTTCATCAGCCTGACCACTCAAGAGAAAGCTTCAAACTGCAACCTGGTTCGGTTATTAATCAACCTACCAGGGTAGTTACAAACAACACAGGAATGAAGTCATCAATGTGTATTGGTCACATCTTTACTAATTCTGCAGAAATCTGTTTGAAAGCAGTATCCAAATCCATCGGACGTAGTGATCACAATATAGTAGCCATATATAGGAAAACCAAAGTTCCAAAGCATGGGCCTAATATAGTGTATAAGAGGTCATACAACACATTTTGTAGCGATTACTATGTTGTTGATGTAAAGAATATTTGTTGGTCCGTGGTGTGTAATGAGGAGCAAACAGAGGCTACACTTGACACATTTCTGAAATTGCTTATCCCAATTACTATTAAGCACGGACCCATTAAGAAAATTACTGTAAAAACTGTTAAATCCCCGTGGATTGATTAGGAATTAAAAAATGGCATAGTTGAGAGGGATGAGGGAAACAAAATGGCAAATAGGTCTGGCTGTACAATCGATTGGCAAACATACTGCAAATTGAGAAATCATGTGACTAAACTGAATAAAAAGAAGAAGAAACTACACTATGAAATAAAGATAAATGACATAATGAATGATAGTAAAAAGCTTTGGAGCACCTTAAATGACATTTTGGGCAAAAAGACAAACTCGGCTCCATCATTCATTGAATCAGATGGTTCATTCATCACAAAACCCACTGATGTTTCCAACTACTTTAATGATTTTTTCATTGGCAAGATGAGCAAATGTAGGCATGACATGCCAACAACAAACACTGATACTACACATCCAAGTGTATCTGACCAAATTATGAAAGACAAGCATAGTAATTTAGAATTCCGTAAAGTAAGTGTGGAAGTGGTGAAAAAAAAATATTGTTGTTTATCAACAATGACAAGCCACCGGGGTCTGACTACTTGGATGGAAAATTACTGAGGATAATGGCGTACGATATTGCCACATCTTCAATATAAGCCTAGTAGAAATTGTGTGCCCTCAGGCCTGCAGGGAAGCAAAATGTATTTCCCTACCTAAGGATCGTAAAGCCCCCTTTACTGGCTCAAATAGCCAACCATTTATCCTGTTACCAACCCTTTGTGTGTTTGACTAGATACAATGCTATTTTACGATAAACAAATTTACAACAGACTTTCAGAACGCTTATAGGGAAGGACATTCAACAAGCACAGTACTTACACAAATGACTGATGATTGGCTGAGAGAAATCGATGACAAAATGATTCTGGGGGCTGTTTTGTTAGACTTCATTGCGGCTTTTGACATTATCGATCATAGTCTGTTGCTGGAAAAACATATGTATTATGGCTTTATACCCCCTGCTATACTGTGGATAAAGAGTTACCTGTCTAACAGAACACAGAGGGTGTTCTTTAATGGAAGCCTCTCCAACAAAATCCAGGTAGAATAAGGAATTCCCCAGGGCAGCTGTCTAGGCCCCTTACATTTTTCAATCTTTACAAATGACATGCCACTGGCTTTGAGTAAAGCTATGTATGCAGATGACTCAACACTATACACATTAGCTACCACAGCGACTGAAATTACTGCAACACTTAAAAAAGAGCTGCAGTTAGTTTCAGAATGGGTGGCAAGGAATAAGTTAAGTTAGTCCTTAATATTTCAAAAACTAAAAGCATTCACTAAACCCTAAACCTCAACTAAATCTTGTAATGAATAATGTGGTAATTGAGCAAGTTGGGGAGACTAAACTGTTTGGAGTAACCCTGGATTGTAAACTGTCATGGTCAAAACATATTGATACAACATCAGCTAGGATGGGGAGCAGTCTGTCCATAATAAAGCGCTGCTCTGCATTCTTAACAGCACTATCAACAAGGCAGGTCCTACAGGCCCCAGTTTTGTTGCACCTGGACTACTGTTCAGTCGTAGTCAGGTGCCACAAAGAGGGACTTAGGAAAATTGCAATCGGCTCAGAACAAGGCAGCACGGCTGGCCCTTCGACGTACACAGTGAGGTAAAATCTATAATATGCATGTCAATCTCTCCTGGCTCAAAGTGGAGGAGAGATTTACTTCATCACTACTTGTATTTGCGAGAGGTATTGACATGTTGAATGCACCAAGCTGTCTGTTTGAAGTACTGGCAGACAGCTCGGTTAACCATGCATACCCCACAAGACATGCCACCAGAGGTCCCTTCACAGTCCCCAAGTCCAGAACAGACTATGGGAGGCACACAGTACTATATAGAGCCATGACTACACGGAACTCTATTCCACATCAAGTAACTCATGCAAATAGTAAAATTTGATTAAAAAAAACAGATACAAATATGGAACAGCGGGAACTGTGAAGCAACACAAACATAGGCAAAGACACATGCATACAAACACATAATAACATACGCACTGTACACATGGATTTTGTGTTGTAGATATGTGGTAGTAGAGCAGGGGCCTGAGGGCAGACACTTAGTATGATGTGAAATCTGTTGTGAATGTATTGTAAAAAATAATATATATATTTTTTTAAAGAGTTAAACGTATAACTGCCTTAATTTTGCTGGACCCCAGGAAGAGTATCTGCTGCCTTGGCATACAAATGCAAAATAGGATTTTGAATGGGACTGAAATGTGTGTCCCCACATGGTTAGTTATACAAGACTATGTGTGTGTGTGTCTGTGTGTGTGTGTATTATATGGATTACATACAATACAAGGACTAAGCCAGACATAACAAACAACACAAAGCTGAGAGCTGTGGTCAAAAGGGTCACCAAGTCCCTGGGAATAAGCTTATGTCTTCATCCGATTTGCCTGATTGGAGCTTTTTGTGAAGTGGTTTGGCGTTTTAGGGTGGTTAGGATGGTTCCTAATCAGCTGGCATCTCCCCTGCCATGACTAGGGCTCAGTAATGTTCTCAGAGGACCCCCTTTTGGCTGGCCACGGTTCCGCCATTACGCTGCCATGGCACGAATTCTGCTCTGGCATGCTTCAGTGTCCATTCCATGCACATGGCACGTCAGAGAAGATACATATAACAATAGTGTCCAGTGTAACATTTATGGCAAAAATACTATCCTGAAACAGTCACAATCTCACTCAATAACTCAATAAAACAAAGGTTCACTATTACATGTAAATGCCTAAATACCATTTCCATAAAGATAACATAATTTAAAGAAAGTATTTAATGCACTGTACAAATGTGTGCCTAGAATTATTGGTAATCAATAAAATCCTTTTTGTGGGAGTAGATTTAATTGGACTGTGAAGAAATTATTCTTGAGCAGACTAGTTTGGGTATTAGATTGTATTGTTGTGCAAATAATATCCTTTATAAAATAGAGGAAGCCCATAGGATTTATCTGGAAATATCTTAGGGGGATAAAAATGACTAACAATCTGCCAAACCTTAACAGGCTACTACAAAAAACGTATGATTTATCAGTAAATCAACAATAGCTGTAATGTGTAAAAGATGTGAAACTTGCATGGACACACATTTTATTCACGATTCATTGGATCGGAAACTGCAACAGTCAACTTGAGCTTTATAGCAATTCCAAAGGAGAAGCAGTAGAACTATTGGGGTTAAATCTACCTGTTTTCAGTTTCCTCTTTGTGAGCTATAGGAACAGACATGGCAGACACACACACACACACACACACACACACTCCCTGATTTGTAGGCGAAGCCACTGTGCAATTGAGGCAATTTGTTCTTTGCCATTCCGGACAAGCGGACGGGTCACATTCCACCTGGCTAATTAAGGTCTGTGTATCCCAGTGCTGCCACCAGTGCGCACAAGCCGACAGCAACTTAAGCACAAGCTATCGGGGTCAGGAAGGTCATATGGGAACTGGACCACGTTCTGGTTCTTTTCCTAGTTCTGGTCTAGCTTCGCTTCCAATTCGGCTGGCTCCCTAAATGCCCCATCAACATGTTTAATCAAATTAGTAAGCAGCCAAAAATTGACGCTTTTCATTAATTATACAAGATAATTCTAATTGCAAATTCAAATGTATTCGCTCAGAACAGAAGGTGTTCAGTAATATTTCAGGGAATTTGCATATTAAATGGGGGTCGTTCTGCATTATGTATGGTAATGTATGCGCATTGTCTTTATTTTTAACTCGCGGGCCATATGCGCGGCTGCTTGCCTGAGCAGGTGAAAAAAGTCCAGAGTGTTTAATTTCGCTGAACAAACGCAATGAGGCCGTTTGTCAAGTGCTGTACGGTTGGTGTCAATCTATGTTTTTTTCCCCACTTTCCTGGCCCCGCCTTTGATTAGCGGCAGCGATGGCACCACCAGTAAACAAACCTGCGGGTTGCCAGAGCAGGAAGTCACTGCTGTTAAAATTCTCTGCTTCCTGTTTCGGTTTGCCTTTTTGTTTGGCGTCTCTTTTCACAGCCAGCAGTCAGAGATGACACCGCATCGTCAGCGGATTTCAAAAACAGAGGGCAGGCGTGTTTCACAGCATGCAACCAACTCAGCACGACCTGAACAATGTAGACAGCTTACAATGGAATTAGGACTGATAGTTGTACTACCTTAAATGAACTGGCTTGTTGGAGTCAGGTTACACACCCGTGCAATACCAAACAACCGCACACTGCTTCACCTGTGGGGGTATTTGGCAAAGAAACTACAAAGCAAATGCATGTGGGCTGTAGATTTCGTTGCATTTGTACGTTTTCTCAGGGTTGCTTTAAAACAATAGAGTAGCCTAAATGGGCATATCAGCTCAGTCTTCCATTTGGCGGTGTCCCAGGCCAATCCATCAGAGGAAGGGCTCTGCTAAAGAAGATGAAAGGAGGTTTCCCCAGTCAAGAGCATTACACTGGTGTGAAAAAAACAATACAATGCTTTGGGAAAATTGAACATAATTTACACAAAATTAGTCTATGCTGTTTGAACTTGGCACAGCATTACCTGAGCATAAAGGGAAACGTGCACAACTGAATTAGAGAAAATAACCAACCTTATCCCTACAGTTCTGGATGAAAAATATAGACATTTCCCTTTTCATCTTCTACTCTGCTCTGACGAAGGCCTTGAGGCCCATACGTAAAGCTTAATAAAGAGCATTGTGTGGGTTTCTTTCTTTTTTCGTCAGCTTCTACACCGTGAAAACATACAGGAAGGAGGAAGGGACTGTAAACGTTTCATAAGCCAGTTCAACAGACAGGTAGACTCTCGTCAAATCAAATCTTGATCAAACATCTGTCGGATTCGGTGCCTTTTCCGCGGCTTAAATGCCCCCCCCATTTAAAGAGTGCACCACAACCTGACACTATCCTAAAGCTTCAATGTTATTTTCTGAGGTGTTAACACAACGTGGGATCATTGAGAAGGGGAGAACACGGATCCTCTAGGAAAGGTAAATATTAATTAAAGCGGGAAGGAGCAATGCTGGGAGTGCTAGCGTGTCTGATGACAAGTTAGGTCTCAGACTGGAGGATTCACCGAATGAGCGGAGATCCCAGCTCCCTTCACTCCTTCTCAGTCACACAGGACAGCTTTTAATAACCCAGCCACACACACACACACACACACACACACACACACACACACACACACACACACACAGACACAGACACAGACACAGACACAGACACAGACACACAGAGAGAGAGAGAGAGAGAGAGAGAGAGAGAGATGTTGAGAGAGAGGGACGCTGCAGTCGGACCTTACACATTCCAACACACCACGGCTATGACTAAAAGGCAGATACAAAGCCCCACTACATTCTCTATTCAATGTAAATAGTTCATATGAAGGGAAAAGTGATTTCTCTATAGGAAATCATATCTGCATATTAACACAAACATATTAATAATCAACAATAAAGCAAGGATATGATTCTCTGCTTTCTGCCTGAAAACAGCCGGATGAGGTAATGGACGTGACCTTACACCTCCGTCAGAAAGGGAGAGGAGAGAGAGGGGAAGTTGCCAGTTTGGCCACAGGGTGCCACTGTGCCCGACGGCCGCCCACTCACAGCTAGCCATGGGAAAGTGCAACCTGGCATGCTATTGGTGAAGTGGGTCCACTGCCCAATGAAACCTGGCCCACAGTGAGCTGTACCCCTGGCCAAGGGGGCGACTCCAAGGACATATCTCCCCTGGATCAACGTTAGCTGGACAGATGGGCATCTGGAGAGCCGTTTCCAGCCCCAAACCAGCCACTGATGTCCAGCCAAAGCTAAACTAAACCCACTTACTCCATATCTGGCTCATAGGAAAGTGGTTCCAATGTTTGACTCTACCTTTACTCTGCATATTGAATGTGACTGTTGTTTTAGTTACGGATGACAACGGCAGTTTGTACTGAAGTGACTGTTTGGGATCTCTGTTTGAGGTCCATTTAGCGGTGGAGGCGTATAGGACTGTTGTACAGATAAGAGCCTGTGAAGTAAAGGCACGCACACACACACACACACACACACACACACACACACACACACACACACACACACACACACACACACACACACACACACACAGAAATGATTGGTCTCATTAGCCCTGCTTTATCTGGTATTTACACGTATTGACTCCCTCCATACAAGCACAGTAGTTAGACCCCACCCTATAAAGGGGTTCATTCGATGGCATGTACTGTAGGAAGCCTAATGGGTGTTCTTTCCCCATGTTAGATTAGCACACGACTCACACAACAATTGAACGCATTATTGCAGTCAATTAAATATATGTAAATAAAAGCACTGATTTGGTTACCTCGTTTAAAGCCGAATCTGTTTCCTGTACAGCAGAACACAGGACAGACACATGCAAAATTGCATGCTCTGAGGACTGTTTTTTTTTTTATTTGTCAAACTTTCAACATAGGTTTGGTTTTTAGTGTTGCCTATCCAAATGCTCACAGTTGTCACGGATCCCTCCGCAACTTTCCTTACACACACCTGTCCCCTATTCCCACTGATTAGTATTTATATATATATATATATATATATATATATATATATATATATATATATATATATATATATATATATATATGTGCCCTTTGGTTTCCATTGGGCTTTCGATTATTGTTACAATGTCCGTTGGTGCGTGTGAGTACCTGCGCTGTTTGTTTTGAGAACCTGTGCAGATGATTACGGGTCTCGTCCCGTGTGTTCATCATTGTGAGCGTGTGCTAATTATTCAAGGTACTCCTCGCTCCTTTGTTTTGGGTTTCGACCCTGTGTTTTTGTTACGTGTTTGTTTGGTCTTTGTCCCCGAGCCTTTACACGGCACGCCGTAATTTGGTTCTAAATAAAAAGCCTAATTACACATTTGTGAGTCTGTCTCCCGAATCCATTATGCCAACGTGACAACAGTCTCGCGTCAAATTGTCAAAACAGAAATGCTGAAACTGCCTTCCAAATGGGTCGCCTCTCCAACACCATGGTATAATTGAGACTTAATTTAACCCTGCTCTTAGCCTGGCTTTATCTGGAGCCGAAATGGTGCCTTTCTGCTGCTCTGGATAGCCTCAGAGTCCTCCATGTGCCTGGGGTCAGGGGGCATAAATGTGTTTCCGTTTGTGCAGAGAAGAAGGCTGCGGAGTCATGCCTCGCCATGGGAGAAGCATGGGACAGCGTCTGAAATCAGCTGGAGCCAGCGATGTTTCCCAAGAGAAACTTTAGCCACTTCCTCCTCATGCTCCCTCACTCTACAGGGAAAAACACAACATTCCGGGGTTCGACTCTCTAAATAGATAACACATGTTCCTCTAAAGGGCTGGAAGCCAAACCACAGATGATAAAGACAGTGGTACAGTAAATGTTGAACAATGTGTCGTCTGTGACAGTATCAGTGGTGTTGACGTCGATTCCGTTTCCCGTTCGTGAATTTACCATCAACCACAACTCTTGGAGAATCATTATTGTCTCACTTCCTGACTTGAGGCTTTATTTGTTTTCTGAATAGCAATTGAGATTGAATCAACAAAACTAACATCAGGGTCTTCCATACAAGTTTATCTTTACGTGCCGAGTGTGAATGCAGCTGTGTCTATAACAGGAGCTAGGGTCACAAACTCACGGTCTCTCTGTGAGAGGTGGTTGGAAACACAGCAGAGGTAAATCCAGGTTCATTTCTAATCTGCATGTTGAACCAATGTCAATTAGAGGTCTCTGCTAAAACATTTGGACCCGCCAATGTTTCCTCAGGTTGAAAAGGAGCACAAGCACTCTTATGGAAATAAAAGTTGTTTAAATGAAACAGATAACTTAATTATAATAGGGGTACAGAAGTAGCTAAACTAATCAAAGTTTGCTGTTATCTACTATTAGCAAATCCAGACGTTGGCCCAGGTTATTTTTTGTCTATCAGAATTAAGAGGCTCCCAAGTACACGTGAGCGAAAAAATACCTTTATCATGTTATAATCTTCTCAACTTTATTAGACCTAGTGCAACCAAACATTGGTCATCATAGATTACAATTAGATCATGATAGGACAAGGCTTGTCCACACTTCTTATCAAATGTTGCCGTCAGCACAATTTCCTTCATATTAAGTGGACATTCCGGAGCGGAGAGTTTTCTGTTGTCTTATTGAGTTGCCAGTGTGTGTGTGTGTGTCAGGAGTGACAGGCTAGGAGAAGCTAATAGTGAGAGTGCTTTCATTAATGACTGACAGCTAAACAGCCAAACCATTAATAATACTTAAGCTTTCGCTTGGGGCCTGTCAGCCAAACACGAATCGATGGATCAATGCCTACACCCACACTGGCCTGCACAAACACACACTTTCTCAGTCTCTCCCCTACTGACACATATACACCAACACGCATACACACACACACACACACACACACACACACACACACACACACACACCCATGTCCTCTTCAGACTAGGTGTCCCGCTGCCCCTGGCTCTATATTACCAGATGTCTCTCCTCCTGAGGATAAGAGGTTCTAGGTGGAACACAGGGTTGATTTTTACCGGAGATTTTCTTCCCAGCATCTATCCAGGGCTAGAAGAGCTAATTAAGGGGACTGGGTCTGGATCTTTGGATCTTTGATTGGGGCGCTGGGATGTTTTGACAGGTGGGATTAGCACCGAGTGATTAGGAGGGGGTCCGCGTCGAGCTAGCTAAGCTTCCAGTAAGCCCTGCGCCAATGCGGGGAGTAACGCCATGCATGCAGGTGGAGATGGACACCCTCAGTCCCCTACGGTACCGCGTCTACTGCCTACAGAGCCCTACCTGCACTTCTCTACTCAGGTGTTTGGGAAAGAGCTCACTCATGCCAGATGGACAGAGTACACTCTTAGGTTCTAGATAGAACCCTTTTAGGGAAAAAAAGGTGCTTCGGCTGTCCCCATAGCAGAACCCTTTGAAGAACCCTTTTTGGTTCCAGGTAGAACTGTTTTGGTTCCAGGTAGAACCTTTTGGGGTTCCATGTAGAACCCTTTCCACAAAGGGTTCAACCTGGAACCAAAAGGGTTCAACCTGGAACCAAAAGGGTTCAACCTGGAACCAAAAGGGTTCAACCTGGAACCAAAAAGGGGTCTCCTGTGGGGACAGGTGAAAAAAACCCATTTGGAACCCTTTTATCTGAGAGTGTCGGGAATGGGGAAGTATTTAAATGACTTCATTGCATATATTTGAACTATGTATTACTTCTGTGTATTTTGTCATTAGCATTAGGTTTCGTGGTTGTTTTGTACTTTACATTTTGTCCATCGCCAGCAGCACATAGCGGAAGAAGGCTTTTGGCAAAGCTAAGACAGTTATATGGCTAGGCAGTGAACGTAGCAAACCAGGCTCATGGGTGTCTTCTCAGTGTTGCCGTTAGGTGTTAAATGAACACCTGGCTACAGAGGCTTGGTTCATGTTGTAAGTTAACAACAAACACACCAAGGTTTACTCAGCAGATGGGCTGGAATCAACTGTGGAGAGCAAAATTACCAGAAAAAAATTATAACAAAGAACAAATGGTGTGGACAAAGACTATTGTTGGTCTGTGTGTTGGTGTGTGTGTGTGTGTGTGTGTGTGTGTGTGTGTGTGTGTGTGTGTGTGTATGCACAGAGGACATATACGTTTGTGCGAGCGAGTCCAGGTGTGTACATGTGTGCTCCCATGTGTTACCACACACACACACACACACACACACACACACATACACATACACGTGTATTCTCCCGGTGTGTTTGTAATCCCTCATAGAGCCACCTCAGCAGGTGAAGAGCCTCACTAGAGAGGGGTGACGGGCTATAGGATTAACATTATCTAAAACTCTCCAGCCTCCCAAAGTATCATCCAGCGTGCTTAAGTTAAGGTGCAGGACCGGGGTGATTTGCATAAGTAATTAGCTAATGTGCTGTTCCATTTCTCTCCCATCTGGCTCCATGAGCCAGACCTCATTTCTCAAATTGACAGCCTGGTCTCTATCGCTAGCCACACTGCAACAAGGCGCCCACCAAATTAATTTGTCAACCTTCTCCAGTAATGGGACATTCACCTTGAAAACTCAATTTACCAGAGTCTGTCTGAAGGAAAAATTTCTCAAAAACACTTTGGGGAGAAAACACAACAAAAATCACGGCTGAGGTTTTGGTACATGACGACCAAGAGAGGGTGTTGAGAGGGGAAAATTGGCAGAGAGGGTGTTGAAGTGGGTTTAACATTGCTTGTTGTTTGTACCATATAAAGAACATCGAAACAGAGGCACAGTAAAACTGTTGGATCCATCCAATAATTCACACAATAAGCTATTCATAGAGTCTGATTTTAGAACACTGGGTTGGAAATAAAGGTTAGAAATTTGGCTAAAATGACCCCCAAATTCCTTGACTCTCTCGCTCTCACACACACACACACTGCGATTGTTTGTACCTGAACATCTGAATTGAGATATGATGTGTAACGGGAGCTTTAGGAGATAGAGCCCAAGGCAAGAGATTTTTCACACGCCAGTAACAAAGTAGCATTACAGATTCCTAAGGGCATGGGGTATGGACTCTTTATAATGATCACTAAAGCATAGTGGGCTCTTTCTCGCTCAGTTTTTTTGTGATTTTACCCCGTCTCCACCCACTCCTGGTTATTCTCGTCGGCCCAAGTTGTGACAGGCATGAGCAGGGGGTGCAGGGGTTGGTGGGTGGAGGGGGCTGGCGAGAGCGATGCCAGGGCGCTCTGCTCAGGGACTAACTCAGGGAAATGGGCCAAAAAGCCAATCTAATGAAACCCCCCAAATTAATTTTCAGTCTCATCTTTAGCTGGAGGCGGTGTGGAGAGCCGGGGGAGCCTGCGCCTGTTTGTGGAGAAAAGGATGGAGAGAGAGGGGGGAGAAGGAGGAGTGGGAGAGGGGGGAGAAGGAGGAGTGGGAGAGGGGGGAGAAGGAGGAGTGGGAGAGGGGGGAGAAGGAGGAGTGGGAGTAACATCATATTGAAATAAAAGAGAAAACCTCTCTCTCTCTCTCTCTCCCTTTCTCTCTCTCTCTCACTTATTAAATTCCTTTGTGCGCCGCTCCTGTTCTGTGCTCACTGGTGTTAAAATGGCTATTCATTTTGCCAGCTGCCACCCTGGTAGTAAAGGAGAACTGTGACTATGGCGCCAGACCTCTGGGCATAACACACACACACACACACACACACACACAGGTATTAGCAGTGACAGAACTGACATACAGTGAAATAGAGCTAAGTAATGTAGCTAGCATAGCATCTTAGTCAAGCATAGCCCTGGCTTGATGTTAAAATCAGTCCGGCACATCCACATATTTCTCTTCGTGCCATTTAGCTGCGCCACTCCCGCGCCACACGCGTCGACCTTGGCGTTTTCCACTGGCGCGGCTGGTGCCATCTGCAGACGGCAGGCTTGGGCAGTAAAGCATCCCGACCCCAAGTTTTTGGGCCCGTTACGCCTCCACCAGGGGCCCGGGCCAGATGGCATTACCCACTAAGAGGGTTTTACTGCAGCTAAAGACGACCGGGCAGAGCCTGCCCGCCTCCCTCCTCCCTGCTTGCTGTGCCAAATGTGCCCCCCTCTACCCCCCTCGCCAACCCACCCAATATTTCAGTCATGATTATCCGGCACCAGACAATCCTTTAAAAGCCAAAAGGACATAACTGGCATAACTGCAACACAGCAAGAACCTGCAGCTGCTGGGATATGAGCAGACTTTCTGATTAAGCTGCAAAGGAAAGTCCAACTTGTGTTTCACAAGGTTCTGAAACTCCCAATGAAGACCGAGTGCTCAGAAACCATGCTAAAGCTAACTTTATACATACTTGTCCGATACACAAGTGTGGGCACGTACCCATGTGGGCGGACTGACAGACATTCCTACAGACATACTAGTTCAGTTGTCTACAGTATTTCACACTCTCACTTGGTGTGAGCCGAGTCAGCCGAGTGAACCAGTGGTCCCAGGCCCTGATTAGAGGATTAATAGAGGGCCTGCTGAGCTGAGGAGCTCTGTGTATTGACTGCAGGGAACAACACTCCGCTCCCAAATCCCTCCTCCCCAGAGCCCCTGCCTTAAACCTCCACTCTGCCCTCCGCTCACCAGTCTACACCTGTGTCTGTGTCTGTGTGTGTCTTTGTTTTTTTGATTGTATGTGTGTATGTGCGTGTGTGGTAGAGGTAAAAATGCATCCGGTGTTTGTGAATACTGTCAGGGCGTGCTACAGAGGCTGCTCTGCTCACTGGACTTTACATCACCAAGTAGTAGGGTGGGTGTTTTTTTGGACTCTGCTTCATGACATGATTGATTTTCTTTCAGTGAGTCAACCATAGAGGTCTCCCCAGGAGATCTGAGCTGGGGGTGGAGGTCGGGAGAAGCTAGAGTGATAGGTATGTGTGTGTGTGTGTGTGTGTGTGTGTGTGTGTGTGTGTGTGTGTGTGTGTGTGTGTGTGTGTTCAACTATATTTGTGGTGACCAGAATCACCATCATCATTATTATTATAATCAATATAAGTACTACTAGCTTTGTATGAAGCTGTTATTGTCGACATAAGCAGCGATGCTATTTTAACAATGATAACATTTTCTATTATTTCATCTTTTCATAAATGCTAAAGTACTTTGGAGTATCCATCTGTACTCATGTAGTACAGTACACTAGAGCCTGTCTAAGTATTGTGTATAGTGTCTGCCATGCTCCCAAACCGAAAGGCTACTCTGCACTATTTTGCCTCTCAGATCCCAATGATCAATGTCTTACAAGACGACATGTTTGCACTAAGGGGCACAAAGCCTGTGTTGGAGCCCAGATCGCTGAAGCAGACGGACGAGACGCAGCGCAGACAAATTACTCCGCTTAACCCAATCCCGGCACATGTAGCACATCTCTCCCTAGATTTGTCAAGGCTTCGTCCTCTGTCAGCTATTATCCACTTTATTTCATTCTAGGGATCAAATTTGTATCCAGTTAGGCCTCTCATCTCTAACTCAAAGGGAATAAATAAAACTAGACTTTATTGCGCAGCACCCTGAAACAAGAAAAGGGGGGAACGGGAGAAGAAAAAAAGAGAAAAAAAATCTCCAATTAATTCGGATCAAGTCAATAACACTGTAATATTTATGAAGGCTGGAAGCCAGCCTGCCCTAAAACCCAAACTCCAGCAATCCTGAATTATAAATTGGTATTGATTTGTGTTGTGGGTGAGTGTGTGTGTGTGAATCCCTTTGTGAAGAGGGATAAATGTGTAGACAAGATGGCTTAAGATCTACTGTAGGTATACACTGTATATATGGGTTTGCTACATTTTCTAAGCGTTTCTAAGTGTTTGTCTATATGTTTATGTCTGAGTGCATTCTGTATGAGTGCATGTTATTGACACTGGAGCCAATCCATTTATTTAGTTATGTCTGTGTTTTTTGTGTGTTATCATGTCTATGTGTGTGTGTTATCATGTCTATGTGTGTGTGTGTGTGTGTGTGTGTGTGTGTGTGTGTGTGTGTGTGTGTGTGTGTGTGTGTGTGTGTGTGTGTGTGTGTGTGTGTGTGTGTGGTGAAAGCAATAGGGTCTCATCCTGCCCTGGCGTCAGAGTTGCATCAAATATAGATGATCCTGCATCCCCTGCGAGATATGTACACAGTGCATAACAAAGTGTTGATTCACACACACAAAGAGCCAAACCTTAGAAACAACAGGATTTCAACTGTCATTACCCCCCACCGCTAACAAACTCAACTTGGTAGGCAACCTATAGTGGGAATACTGTATAGAATGTCAGTCTGTGCAATAAAGATACAATCTGATGGTTTGGTTTATGATTGATCAACTGCCTCCCGGACTGTTTTCTCCCTAGTTAAAATGTCTTTGGGAGATTCCGCAACGACTCTTTCACATGAGCATATATCATCTCTCGGTGAAATGTCTGTACGTAATATCGCTGGTGGATTTGTTTTGTGATGTTATTCTGCGTGGTTTGACAGGTTAGGCCCTATGAGAGGTAAGTGTAAGAAACATAAACATTGGGAAACACTTTGTGCGCGTTCTCTCTCATAGTTTGTCAGCTGATCATCCATTCAGACTCCTTGGGTCTGTGTGTTGATCCGATGCGCCGGTGTTACCGATGAGCCCTGTGGAATCGGACTGTTTACGGTGATGTAATGGATCTCCTCGACTTCCCCCTGTGTGCTCGCTCTCTCTCTCGCTCTCACTCTCTCGTGGCCGGCCCCTCTCCTGCGACCCTCCTCATATCAAATCTCGGAATCTTTATATAGAAATCAATACCCTCTTAATCTGCTCCTCTTTGTCCCTGCCTGCCTCCCTCCATCCATCCTTCTTTTCCTCCCCCCCCCCCCCCATCCTGTCTCATTCTCACTCCCTCACGCCACAACTTTTCTCCACCCACCTACCCCCCCCCCCCCAACTCTGCCATCTCTCCCTCTTTCCTCATCCACACCACCACTTTTCTCCACTCAACCACCCCACCCAACTCCTCCCTCCTCATCCACACTCTTCTTTTCATCCATCCAGTGATTCACTCCCTCCTTTCCTTCTTCCCTTGAACTGCTGTGGCTGGTTCGGGCATGCCGCGTCCAGATTGCATCCTCACACTACGAGAAGAAAAAACCAAAGGCTGATAAACGAAACCTGCTTGCTGATGAAACGAACTACCCTCCATTGCAGACTGACCTAAATAATCTGTGGGGTTGTTCCCCATGTTAGATATTCATAAAGATGAATATATGCTCCAGCTATGAAGGTTAAGTGTCTTGCTCAAGGGTGAAAACCAACAACAGACTAATCTTATTTTCAAGTTAGACAACGTTTCAAGAGCTATACTCTATATCAGGGGTGTTAAAAACAACCTGCGGGCTGTGAGCTGTTATGAATGGTTATAGCAAGCATGCATTATAAACAAGCAGCTCTTATCCTGCATCAAATTGCCTCCTCACATCTGTTTGGCAGGACTGGGCTCATGGATGGACCGACTTAATTAGCCACACCACACTCCTCCTCCTGATTAAACCACCCGAGTGTGTGTGTGTGTGTGCGTGTAGGTGTGCGTGTGTGTGTGTGTGTGTGTGTGTGTCAGTGGGGTTTGGAGGGAATGGAGGGTTATCTGTGCATTCTTAATTGGGGAAACACTCGGGTGATTAGCGTGCGAGAGAAAGAGAGAGAGAGACCATCGTGGGGGAGGGGAGTTGGCCGATATCAAAGGTGAATACATTCATGATAGGAAGATGCTGCTGCCCCATGGTTTCACAATCAGATGAGTTGAAGATGGGGGGGGGGCTATCTTCCATGGCACATATCAATGGGCAGAACAGAACCAAACCACATATTGGGTCGAGGTAAAGGACTGGGAAGAGTGGAGCAGGTGGGTGGTTGGGGTGCGAAGGCATCCCAGCTAAGCCTGAGCTGTTGAGTCGATGGTGGAGCTGGGAGTGGAGGGCTCGGCGAGGGGTCCCCGGCGGTGTTTACAGATTACATCCCACCCCGTGTTGGCTCTTTGAAAGCCACAGGAGCCAGTGGTATGTCAACAGCAGGATCAACAAACAGGGATCGATAGCTTTTCTCTCACCGACGAGTAGTAAAGGGCTAACGGCAGCATTAGTGACAAGCAGGCGCTGGAGGGGGGGCAGGAGGGCTTAGCGGCTGGCAGGTCTTGGTAGGGGGGCCCTGTCAGGACTAGGGATTTTCCCAGTTCCCATGCCCCCACATGGAGCGCTACTCTGGGTGGGAAGGTGGACTGGAGTCGGTGCCTGGGAGGCGTGGCTGGATCTGTTTGTGAAGAGTCCGTGTGTCGATGAGTGGGTTCCAATTAGGGCTCAATCCCATTTCAGTTAACTATACCTATCCAGAACATGCAGATCCACAACAGAGAGTAAACAAGGACAGAGGAAAGGGGAAGGAGTTACTATCCTAAAACAAATGGTGAATGATATCTTTTCCCCTCTGGTGAATAGGTTTATGGGCAACCTTGGACCAGTGCACACTTCACAGCGTATCACATCAGCCATGCTCAGCCCCGGGGGCCCGCTGGAGGCCCTGGCTCCACCCCGGCCTGATGGAACCACCCAGACGGATATTACCACAGGCTGTGAACGCTAAGACAGGTAGCGAAACACCCCTTCTGTTCCCCACCGCCTGCCAACAGGGTGACTTGGCAGCTTCCGAGCCCTCGTTCAACAGAGGGAGAGTGAAGTGTGTTATACTCACAGAGCCTTTGGGTTTTAAGGGACTGGAAAACCCTCCTCTGAATGGTAAATGGAGGATGATTGTTTAATGGCAACATCTGTATTAGAATAACTGCTCGACGAGCTTCAGCCTCCTTGAGGAAAATGCAAAGATTCAATAAGTTGGAGAGTCATGCAGGTTGGATACGAGTAGTGGTTCTCCTCTGGGAATCAAAGCCAAGAGAGAGGTAGGAATAATGTTTTTGTGGGAGCATTGTTCACCAGAGGCAGCTAGTCGTATCATATCATGCCGGGGTAGAGTGCGACCGTGGCTGTGATTGTGTGGTTTTCTATTTGGGGGAGCTGTAGTGTGTGTGTGTGTGTGTGTGTATGTGTGTGTGTGTGTGTGTGTGTGTGTGTGTGTGTGTGTGTGTGTGTGTGTGTGTGTGTGTGTGTGTGTGTGTGTGTGTGTGTGTGTGTGTGTGTGTGTGTGTGTGTGTGTGTGTGTGTGTGTGTGTGTTGGAATAGATACCCTGCTGAAAGGCGAGAGGGGTGAACCACAAACACTGGCGCTGATATTTCCCTCTTACCCTGTGGAGCAGTCGTCAAGGTCATCTGGGCTAACCCTGACACAAGCACATAAATAAGCACACACACACTAACACATTTATACACACACACACACACACAAAGTAGAAGTCGAGGAGCAACTAGAAGGTGTAAGGTAATGTGGCTAGCTACTGTATAATTTGAATTAAGGAGAAGAGACAACAAACAACTTCACGTTGAGAGTTTTTGCATCTCTTAGCAGAGCCCGAGGGGTGGCAGTCATTGGATAAGATTACAGGACTGTAAACACACTGCAGGTACCTCACACACATACACGCCTCACTGTGGCAACCGACCCCATTTCCCCTGTCCCCAGTGCTAGTCTTGCCACCATCGGTCAGCAGACCAAACAAAATTCTTGCCAAAATAGAACATACATCTATAGCCCGAGAGGATGACGTCTACCTCTCTCTCTCCTTCTCTTAAAGTCCGAGAGGATGACGTCTACCTCTCTCTCTCCTTCTCTTAAAGTCCGAGAGGATGACGTCTACCTCTCTCTCTCCTTCTCTTAAAGTCCGAGAGGATGACGTCTACCTCTCTCTCTCCTTCTCTTAAAGTCCGAGAGGATGACGTCTACCTCTCTCTCTCCTTCTCTTAAAGTCCGAGAGGATGACGTCTACCTCTCTCTCTCCTTCTCTTAAAGTCAGAGAGGATGACGTCTACCTCTCTCTCTCCTTCTCTTAAAGTCAGAGAGGATGACGTCTACCTCTCTCTCTCCTTCTCTTAAAGCCCGAGAGGATGACGTCTACCTCTCTCTCTCCTTCTCTTAAAGCCCGAGAGGATGACGTCTACCTCTCTCTCTCCTTCTCTTAAAGTCCGAGAGGATGACGTCTACCTCTCTCTCTCCTTCTCTTAAAGTCCGAGAGGATGACGTCTACCTCTCTCTCTCCTTCTCTTAAAGTCCGAGAGGATGACGTCTACCTCTCTCTCTCCTTCTCTTAAAGCCTGAGAGGATGACGTCTACCTCTCTCTCTCCTTCTCTTAAAGCCCGAGAGGATGACGTCTACATCTCTCTCTCCTTCTCTTAAAGTCCGAGAGGATGACGTCTACCTCTCTCTCTCCTTCTCTTAAAGCCCGAGAGGATGACGTCTACCTCTCTCTCTCCTTCTCTTAAAGCCCGTTTGGTTTCCTGAAAGTCGTGATGGAGCAGCGGTAGGCCGTCCCCCCTTGTGTGAGGGATGGGATATACTGAATAATTCAACCAGAAGACCAGGCCACCAACAGTCCCCCATCCATATTTTACACCTACACCACAGTCTCTGACCCCCCACCCCCTGAACACGCACACACACCCCTGAGTCTCACTCCCCCCAACCACCACCCCTGATATAGCCTAACTGCACCATTCTAAGGCCGAAATACAAAAGATCCCACAAAGCAAGGCTACCCCCAACGCAACACCAGACAAGGTGACCTCCATAATGCCTATGTGATAAAAAGCAGTGAAAACAACGTTGACACGGGGGCAACTGCCTTCAATAACATACATAAAGCCCAATGCAAAATCATGTAATAGCAGTTGGCCCCTTGTACCCATAACCTGTCTCCTCAAAACATAACCCCAGACAAACAACCCATAAAATCTGACAAAGATCTACTCCACATCCTACCAACCCCTTCCTCTCTCTCGGCCCTGACTCATTCCACCATCCCATTCCCCAAAATGCAAACCCCTTCCTTTCTCTCAGTCCTGACTCATCCCACCATCCAACTTCCCAACCTACCAACCCCTTCCTCTCTCTCAGTTCTGACTCATCCCATCATCCCACTCCCCAACCTGGCAACCCCTTCCTCTCTCTCAGTCCTGACTCATCCCACGATCCAACTTCCCAACCTGGCAACCCCTTCCTCTGTCTCGGCCCTGACTCATCCCACCATCCCACCCCCCAACCTGGCAACTCCTTCCTCTCTCTCGGCCCTGACTCATCCCACCATCCCACCCCCCCAACCTGGCAACCCCTTCCTCTCTCTCAGTCCTGACTCATCCCACCATCCCACCCCCCAACCTGGCAACCCCTTCCTCTCTCTCGGCCCTGACTTATCCCACCATCCCACCCCCCAACCTGGCAACCCCTTCCTCTCTCTCGGCCCTGACTTATCCCACCATCCCACCCCCCAACCTGGCAACCCCTTCCTCTCTCTCGGCCCTGACTTATCCCACCATCCCACCCCCCAACCTGGCAACCCCTTCCTCTCTCTCGGCCCTGACTTATCCCACCATCCCACCCCCCAACCTGGCAACCCCTTCCTCTCTCTCGGCCCTGACTCATCCCACCATCCCACCCCCCAACCTGGCAACCCCTTCCTCTCTCTCGGCCCTGACTCATCCCACCATCCCACCCCCCAACCTGGCAACCCCTTCCTCTCTCTCGGCCCTGACTCATCCCACCATCCCACCCCCCAACCTGGCAACCCCTTCCTCTCTCTCGGCCCTGACTCATCCCACCATCCCACCCCCCAACCTGGCAACCCCTTCCTCTCTCTCGGCCCTGACTCATCCCACCATCCCACCCCCCAACCTGGCAACCCCTTCCTCTCTCTCGGCCCTGACTTATCCCACCATCCCACCCCCCAACCTGGCAACCCCTTCCTCTCTCTCGGCCCTGACTCATCCCACCATCCCACCCCCCAACCTGGCAACCCCTTCCTCTCTCTCGGCCCTGACTCATCCCACCATCCCACTTCCAGAACCTCATCTTTTTTTCTTCTTTCAATTTCTACCCGGGCTGCCGAGTAATGTCCTGCTTTTATTGTAAATCTATACTCTTAATCTGGCCGGCTCTGATGTGCTCACTGGCCGATCAATAGGCTGCGATTGCTGGAAAGAGTCCGGGGAGGCTGATAACCCCATCACCCCCCGCAGAGTTAACCCTCACTGGAGGTTGTCAGTCAGTCCAGCGCCTGGAAACGTGCATGCATGCATGCACACATAAATATTGGTGTTCGCTAATACCCGTCCACACAGATTGAGTGGACAAAACATTAGGAACACCTGCTCTTGCCGTGACAGACTGACCAGGTGAGTCCGGCTGAAAGCTATGCTCCCTTATTAATGTCACTTGTGAAAATCCACTTCAATCAGTGTAGATGGAGGGGAGGATAATTGTTAAAGAAGGATTTTTAAGCCTTGAGACAATTGAGCAAATGATTGTGTATGTGTGCCAGTCAGAGTGTGAATTGGCAAGACCTCTGTGCCTTTTAACTGGGTATGGTAGTAGGTGCCAGGCGCACCGGTTTGAGTGTATCAAGAACTGCAATGATGCTGCGTTTTTCACATCTGTATCAAGAATGGTTCACCCCCCAAAGGACATCCAGTCAACTTGACACAACTGTGGGAAGTATTAGAGTCAACATGGACCACAAGCATTTCGCTACACTCGCATTAACATCTGCTAACAATGTGTATGTGACAAATACATTTGATTTGACCGGCATCCCTTTCGACACCTTGTTGTCCACGCCTCGACGAATTGAGGCTGTTCTGGGGGCAAAGTGTGGGGTGCAACTCAATATTAGGAAGGTGTTCCTAATGTTTTGTACACTCAGTGTATATCCACACGTTAACAGATGTCTGCACCTGATAGATGACGTGACTTTTGCTTTAAATCTCCAGTGTAATACTGATCATATGAAAAACGAGGAGGCTTCAATATATACAGTATATGAGATCTATTTCCAGGAGAGCTTTCATAACTCCCCATCGACTGGTCCAACCGATGATGGACAGCTTCCCAAGCCACTCATAAACAGTAACCCACACCAACAGAGACAGCCCTAAACAAATGTCCATTCACAGACTGTAGGGGATGGCTAGTGGTTAGTACTATAGAACAGATCATGGAAAGCTATGAGGGGTGGGGGGTGGGGAGAGAAGGGTATGACTCCCGTGTCCAGCAGATCCATTAAGGTAAGAGGGTGATGGGAGATAGGAGGAGACAAGGAGGGGTTAGGGCCCGTGTGGTCTATACTGAGTAATTAGACACTGGTCCCCCAGTAAGCTCTGACAGTCTCTGGGAATTTATGGTCCCACTCATGGAACTGGCCCGGCCATCTAATTGCAATATTAGCTTGTAATAACACCTGTTTTAATGGCCACAAGCCAATATTTCACCACGCCCCATTGGAGCTTTCTGCTTGCCTCGGCACAATTTCCCCCATTAAATGGCAGCACTGGAAACAAACTGCTTCCTGGTTTTAGATGGAGGTCCCACCTCGCAGTGCAACCTCCATTTTGTCTGCCAACCAAATGTATCCCCTACCCGTCCCTTATGCTGGTTATAGGCGCAAGTGTGTATGTCGAATGTGACATGTCATAGAGAAGGCATGTAAGACGTGCATAAGACATGAGTAATGTATAATGATCACGAGAGAAAGAGGACATTGTCACCAAACTAAATAAAGTTCCTGCAATTTCACCATTTTATATTCAAATGCTTGCTATATAGGGAGTGTGTGTGCACTTGCATACATTTAATAATGTGTGTGTGTGTGTGTGTGTTAGTGATAATCCGAGGAGAGGTGGTAAAAGATGCAGAGCAGAATCAGAGTTTGATTTACAGGGTCTACGGATCATTTGAAACAGAGGCGCTTGTGTGTGTGTGTGTGTGTGTGTGTGTGTGTGTGTGTGTGTGTGTGTGTGTGTAGGGAAGGGGCCATGAATTGCCGGCATTAACCACTTTACAGTGGCGACTGATAGGGGTGATTTGCATCGCGGGTCACCAATAGCAACCCTCCTCCCACCCTGGCTAACTGTTTTATCTGTTGGTTAAGTAGCTTGAGGCTGCGTCCCCATAAATCCTGTATCTCTTAATAGGGCACTAAAATGCAGTGATATGGGCAGTCCGGCACTAAATCATGAGCCAGGCTTGTCGCTGGTAAACATTTTGGAATTGTTTGGGTGGGGTGTAACGAGCGTAGCGATGTAGCGGGGGGGGGGGGGGGGGGGACCACTAACACACACACTTTAGTTGAGGATGTGGCACATGGACATTCCTGCAGATTTCTACCCGAGGATATGCCTTTTGGGACTGGATATGTATTTTTGTGATGCATGCAAGTGTGTGTGGTGCGTAGTCTTGTCACGCCCTGACCTTGGTTATCTTTGTTTTCTTTATTATTTTGGTTAGGTCAGGGTGTGACAAGGGTGGTTGGTTTAGTTTTTGTATTGTCTAGGTGTTTTTGTATTGTCTAGGGGTTTTTGTATATCTATGGGGTTTTAGTATGTCTAGGTATATGTAGGTCTATGGTGGCCTGAATTGGTTCCCAATCAGAGACAGCTGTTTATCGTTGTCTCTGATTGGGGATCCTATTTAGGTTGCCATTTTCCATTTTGGTTTGGTGGGTTATTGTCTATGTGTAGTTGCATGTCAGCACTTGTTCTATATAGCGTCACGTTTGTTTAGTGTTCTTTCTTTATTAAAAGAAGAATGTATTAATATCACGCTGTGCCTTGGTCTCTATACGACAAATGTGACAAGTCCTGCATGTGTGTGGCAGTGGAGGGTCCTCAGAAGAGGAAGGGGAGGACCATCCTCCTATCCTTTTTGATAAAACTATACTAAATATATTCACGTCACCAAATAATTGATTAAAACACACTGTTTTGCAATTAAGGTCTATAATAGCCTCAACAGCACTCTGTAGTGTAGCACCATGGTGTAGCCAGAGGATAGCTAGTTTCCATCCTCCTCTGGGTAAAATTGACTTCAATACAAAAGCTAAGAGGCTCATAGTTCTCAAACCCTTCCATAGACTTACATAGTAATTATGACAACTTCCGGAGGACGTCCTCCAACCTATCAGAGCTCTTGCAGCATGAATTGACATTTTGTCCACCCAATCAAAGGATCAGTAAATATATCTAGTACTGAAAGCATAAGCTACAGCTAGCTAGCACTGCAGTGCATAAAATGTGGTGAGTAGAGAGAAAGACAATAGTTGAGCGGTTTTAAACATATTAATTTCTTCAAAATGAAGGAGAAGCGAGAGAGATATTTTTTTGATCTCACATTCACTTAGCTAGCAAATGCAGCTAGCTAGTTTAGGCTACTCAAACACTCGACTCAAACAGGGGGATTCTATGTTAACTAGTTGGCTATGACTATCCAACACCACAACACTGGAACTCTCCCAAGTCAAGGTAAGCTTTCAGTTTGACTAATTTATTGCCACCGGGGCCCACCATTGTAAGTGCTGACCTGCTTACTGACTATACACTGTAACGTTACTGCATGATTGTAGCGGGTATAGTAACACGTTAGTTCTATTAGCTACTGTATGTTGACAATGACATTATTTTAGCAAATACGGTGACAGCGATTTAGGCTGTGTGTAGCGGTTATGATATGGTTTGACTTGGATTTTTTTTTTCCCTGGTCAGAGCTGATGTGTTGTGCACTGAAGTCTACAAGTGAAGGGAAAAGGTGAGAGGAGGAGAACGCTGCAGGAATACAACGTGCCTGAAGGAATACAACGTGGCTGCTATGAAAGTGAACTGTGTTGACGTGTGATCAGTGGTGTATTCATTCCGCCGATTCTGTTGAAAAACATTTCTTAAACGGAAGCAAACAGGACAAACATACCTGAATTTGTCCAATAGAAGCTCTTGTTTGCAACTGTTGGACTAATGATTACGCCCTAGATCAGCTCGATGAAGGCAATGACCTGTGTGCACCTATGTTGTAAACTTTCATTCACAGGCTAGGTTGTAGCAACCTCATGATGGGTATCGGGAATATTTGAGTATCATGTAGTAGCCTAAACCTATCGATGTTACATTGAACTGGGTGAATGGAATATGAATGACAGTCATCCAATATGCTGTAATAGAAATAAGGCCATGCTCATTAAAAACATAATAGTCCTCCTTCATTTTAAACGACACTGATCATCACTGGGGTGTATGTGTGTTTACTGGTTGAAAGTATCGTCATTGTAATCGTATGTGCTCAGAGTTGGGTAGATTACTTTCTAAATGTAATACTTTCAAATACTTTCAAAATTGTAATCAGTAACGTACCTTTTTGATTACCCAAACTCAGTAACATAATCTGATTACTTTCAGCTACTTTTAGATTACTTTCCCTTTAAGAGGTATTAGAAGGACACACAAATGAATATTACCAATTGAACGACATCTACTGCAGGATAAATCAGTGTTAGAGTTTACATTGTTGGCCTTAAATGGAGGTGGTATGTTACTTTATGGGTTGGTTATGTAGGCTTCTTCTAACCCATTGCTTTCTACTACAGATAATAATATATTAGCTAGGTAATATCTTTACATTAAAATCCAAAGTCTGTCAGATTTACAGTCATTCCAATTAATTGAATACCGCTTGATCTTCAAGAATAGAACTTGGAAATATGGAAATATAGATTAGCCAAATTGTTTTACCTGAGCATATATATATTTTTTACATTCAGTCGGGGTCTCAGCTTACTGTTAAGAGTTAGAATAGAAAGATACACAAGGTGCAATTTAGAAATGTGGTTGTGCATCTGCAGTTTTCTGTTATGTCAGTTACTGATAGTCACTCAATTAGCCTTGTCAGCTAACAATTTTTAGATTTGTAAAATAGCCTGCTATCTAAACTTTTATTAACCATGGCTGAATACCGAATACTGACATGCCACACAGGGCATGTGCCCAGGGGCCCTGACCTCGAGGGGGCCCCCATTGCTGTTGTTAGTCACTGTCACTCAGATATCATTAATATGGCATAAGTCATAGCAAAATGTGTAGAATTGCAGGTAATTAGCTTTCTCTCTGCTGTCAAGAAGGGGGCGACTAAAGTGTTTTGCCCGCGAGGTGGGGGGGGGGGGGGGGGGGGGCTCATCCAGATCTCACTTAGGGCCCTCAAAAGGCTAGGGCCGGCCCTGAATCAGTTACCCAACCAAGGCAGGGCCCCCCAGTTACCCACATGGGCCCCCTACCTCTTCTCCTCCGCCCATCTGATGATTAGCAGAGCGGCAGCAGGTCATTTACATTGACAGCGGGCTCCTGTGGTTGGCGGTTGCAGTCAAAAAAGGTCTGCACTATGCAGCTGTTGCAAGAGCTCATTTTTCACTGGCTGTCCACTGGTCGCAAAAACAATGATTGATAGGCAGCTTAAGCTTCTTCAATTGAACCATTATTGGCATAAAATACACAAATACAATTGTAAACAGCCATCCACAACCACCATAATCCGAAGCCTAAGGTGCAAATAGCTAAACGAGAGAGCGGTAGTGTGATTCACATTAATGTGAGATGTAAATAAGTGATATCCGTATCGCCCGTAGACTACACCACTGCTTTTGTCCTCCAAGCATTTATTCAAGTTGGATAATCTTTGGATAGCAACAGCAGTCACACCATTGGAAGACATAGCTTGGACTGTAGCCTAAAAAAAAGCCTATTCCTGTTCTGTTCACGCGATCCATTCAACACATTTGGTGTCAATCATAGTGGTCTCTAACTTGTGGTCAGACTCGTTCAGGAATAACTTTTTCCAATGCTGATTCAAATGTCATTGAGAAAACACAGATATCAAAGATTTTTACTCAAACATCCTTTCTGAATGTAAAAGTAATCCTATAAGTAATCATATTGTTTTTGAAAAATATCTGTAATGTGATTACAATATTTTTGCTGGTAAAGTAAGGGATTACAGCTACCGTTTTTTTTGGGGGGGGGGGGGGGGTTAATCTGTTACTCCTCCCCAACCCTGGCTAGAGGTCTGACTAAAGAGAATAGCATGAGATTTACTGAGATCTTAACCTGATCTAGGAAAACAAGGTGTGACATGATCTCTGTAGATTTGGACTGTTACTCCTAACACAGGCAGCAAGAGGTAAGAAGACATGTCTGTGTGTATGTGTGTGTTTATATATATATGTATGCGCGTGTGTGTGTGTATGTGTGCATGTTCGTGTATGTGTGTGTGTATGTGTGTGCGTGTGTGTGTGTGTATGCGCATGTGTGTGTGTGTTTGTTGTGACTCTGTATATGTGGATCACTGGTTTCCAAGCTTCCAGCTCTCCTGTCCCCTGGCCATTCTCCAAGCTCAGTCTAACGAGCCAACATGGATTTGGTAATGACCCGTGTGCCCTCAGAGGCCACTACTGTCCTTTTGGAGGAGGTCAGTATACCCCAGCCAGCCTGACAGGCCCAATGATAGCCACAACCACGAAGGCTTGGTCCTGCTTACCTGCATGGTCCCACTGCTTGCCTGCTTTGTGGCTGTGAAAGAAAGACGTGGAACAAAAGGAGTGTGTCCTTACCTGTCAATGATGACTGGGTCGGAGGGCGTCTCGTTGCGGTTTCCACAGCTCTTCTTGTCACAACAACGACTAGGGAGAAAAAAAGCACAAAAGACACAATTCGCTATCACACTTAGGTTTACTAAAAACATTTACTATCATTTGTTACTAGAGTTGTTGGACGGTCTCTGGTAATAGTGGGCATACAGCGGACTATGGAGTCAGAGAGGAACCATGTGCAATCTGCTGTCCCCCTTCTCCCCCATCCCCCCACCTCGACCCACGCTCCAGCTGGGCAGGGCTCCAGCCAAGGTCACTCAGTGACTCGCTGACAGTTTGGACAGCGCCCAGAGATGGCTGGCCCGGTGCTGAGCCACCTCCATCCTGCCCCCGTGCCATCACCCCTGCCACACCGCCATGGCCACCCTGGCCTTGCCCAGGTCTGTGCCACTGCCCCTCTGCCCCTGCCCAACTGCTCATGTGGTGGCATGCCGTTTCAGAAAAGTGGGTGTGAATTCAGCCAAATGTGCTCTTCTGGTTGGTCACCATGCAATGGTGGACAATGAGGATCAGTTTCCCAATCATTCTGATTCAGTCTAGTGTAACAATAGCACAGTGCAAAGAGAGTTTTTCAGTTTTTCCATTTGTTGGTAGTGGTAGTAGTATACTTTCTAGTAGTTTAGCAGTCCATTCAGTGTCAATTACATTGCATTCAGAAAATGAATTTGGATTAAATATACGCCTTTTGTACATTTACATTCAAAATTGTTTGTTTCATGCAGTGACTGAAATGTATTTTATTTAACTAGGCAAGTCAGTTAAGAACAAGTTCGTATTTACAATGACAGCCTACCCCGGCCAAACCCGGACGACGCTGGGCCAATTGTGTACCGCCCTATGGGACGCCCATTGTGATACAGCCAGGGATCGAACCTGGGTCTGTAGTGATGCCTCTAACACTGCGATGTGAAATTGAAATGGAAGTCCTGATTCTGCGGGTTGTTAACGGTAACTAAGGTCCCATTTGAAATATAAATGTGTTATTCTAAAGATAATTGAAACCAACCCTCTTATTCTTCAAAATTATTCATATTGCATGACCTGCCGAGGACCAATTATGCTCACACACTCACCCATGCTGTCATGAATCACATTGCCATTTGACAAACAAGCTTAAAACCGAGCCACCGAATGCCAAATTAACCCATTTTATGAATCATTTATCACACCATTTGATCTCTAAGTAGAAGAAAAACATAAACTAAGTACTGTTTTTTTGCCTGGTCTTTGTGTGTGACTGTTGCCATAGAACGCAACACAATAATTTATTCCCCCAGCTACTTGGAACCATTAGCAAAGTTCCAGGAGACCAATTAGCATTGGAAACCCAATGGTGCTGCTGTGGTGACAACCTCCTCAAACTGAGAAAGTGTTATAAACAAACTGGACCCCAGGAGCACTGCCAGGCCCCTCGGGGGACCCGGGGCCCTTCGCACACAAAAACAAACCTTGGCTGAGCGTCCACAATATCGCCTTAATGACGTTTCCCCCCGGGCCCAAACTGGCTAACACCCTGGCTAGCTAATGACTGAGAACACAGGCCAGTAAGTCAGACAAGTCCCACAAAACAACTAGACTGGATATCCAGTCAGCGTTACTATGTTTTTTTCAGCTACAGCTGAGAAATAGTACTGAGCATGAGCAATGCTGGTCCAGTGAGCGCCGCAGCAACGAAACCAGAGAGGCCAACTTGATGATTTGTCAATCTAGCAAAAAGGACCCACACCGAATCTACAATAAGAAGTGAGCCTGGAATGCCAGTTTTATCCCAAGATGGGCAGCCTGCCTTGGCTGGTCACTAGCATCTTTATCATTGTCCCTTCAGTCAGCCAGGCATACTTCAAATGATCCCCACAAGTGGAATCTACTTAAGCACTAAAAAAAGGAGTGTTCGAAGCTGAACTATCAGAGTTTAGCTTTAAAAAACAAGAGAAGCCTTCAAAGGCTCCCTGAGGAACCTGAAGACGGGCATCAGAGGGATGGAGAACAGAGCCAGTCTGTTGGATCACAGGCCTGTGATAAGATGCGCACACAGTGAATGGCTGTCAATGGAGGGCTTGTTTTCAAAGGGCAAGTGCTGTAATTACCCAGCCCAAACATGAGGGCCACAGCCAGACCTAATGATATGCGGCAGGACGGCAGGCAGACAGCCGGCTTGGCTGGGAGAGGACGCCCGTGGCAAGCCTTTCTCACACAACGTGCCCTCTTCCAGCCTGGCACCGGGGCTGGCGCACAGAGCCCAGTCCTGGCTAGCCTGTGTACCCATAACACAGTCCTCCGATGACTGGCCCACGCCAACTGACTACCACAAAGCCCCATTTGGTGGTTTTGGAAGAGCCCGTCTCAAATGAAAGAGTGCTGTGTTGTACTTGCTAATCAACTACTGACATGGTTAAGTTGATATTTGTGTGTGTGTCAAGTAGTGATATTTAAAAATACTGTGAAAAAAAAGTGATATTTAAAGTTATTTAAAACACTGTACATAAAGGGCCTCCATTTTGATCCTACAATCTATAATGTCGTCATGTCTATCTAATTAAAGACGAATAAACTCATCGCAAATATTCTAAATTGTCAAACCGTCCAATAGGGTCAGTGCTTTTAGCTCTATGATGAGAGAACTACTCCTCATCTTCAGAGAGTTCTGGACAAAGGGACAAGTCTCAAAGCCACCACCAGGGACCACATGGCCATGCCGGAGAGGGTCCCTACCAGCTGCTACAGTATACTTCCACTGCTGGTTGAGTGTGTTACTTTATACGGCGGCGAGCCAGGCTGCAACACCACACGGGACTAGATAAAGACACCTCAGCCATCACGTCCCTGTCACCTGGGAGACCGAGGGGGAGATCGAGATAGATGAAGAAAGAGAGCGCATCTCTCTCATCCCCTTCTCATTAGCCAATGGAAACACGGCATTCATCAGGGGAAGGATGGTTAATAATCACACTCAATCACGTAATGACCGACGCCAAGTGGAACCGTCATTAGGAAAATGAAGCGACATATCAGAGGGGATCTCCAAGGAGGAGACAATGGGTCCGTCACTCAAAGAAGTCCCCACATTTTCAGTATCGACCATTTTTCAACTAAATGTTGAAAAGTGAAATGTTCCTCCATGCACTGTTTGAAATTGGCTTTGAAATGTGAAACAAGATGCATGAGATAACCAGGAGACAACCCTCAGATATGGATTCCCCAGCTAGGTCATAAGATGAGTGACTTAGACCCTGATTCAATCAAAATAACAGACGGAGGGTTTCCATGGTGAAGCAAATCAGCATTCTTCCAGCACTGTGTTTAAACACTTAGCTGAATTATTGATTCAACTAATCAACAATTGCCTTCTCACAGGTAAATGCTCTCTATTGTCTTGCCCTAGAAACGTCCAGATCAAGGTTTTGCTTGAATAGCAGTTGATGCATATGCAATTGGGTTCCAACAGGGATGACTGAGTCAATGGAAAAGGCAAAGGGCTGTGTCGAACCCAACCCCCTCCCTCCCTCCCTCCCCCCCTCCCTCCCTCCCTTACTCCTACAACCAGCTGAGGGCTCTCGTGGGCCAAAGCTTGAAACTCCTCAACCCCCAGTGTCCAAGGCAGCACACAAACACAAACACACTTCCTGTATTGCATAATTAACACTCACTCCTACCAGGCCCTAACCAATGCCCTACAGACTTGCGCCCAGCCAACCTCCATCAAAACACACACAAACACATGAAGCCCCCATCAACATGGGCCTTCAGCCGGCAGACACACAGTGGGTAGATAATGACTCAGCATGGTATTCAATTAAACTATACTTATTTAATGAGAGCAACCCTGTAGGGCTGTATAGAGAAGACTATATAGCACAAAAAGGGATGGCCCACAGAGGAATAAGGATGCCTCTTGTTGCATTAAATTAACTGGTTTTGACCAATGGGACTAACCTTGAGCCTTGTGTTGATCTCTTAAAGGAAAAGTCACTCCAACATCAATTTTTGCCATAAAATGTCCTGGAGTCGATGGTATGTGTACATGTTGTGTAGATTCTTGTACATGCATCAGGAGAACTGCAGACCCCAATTCCAGATTAATTTAGATGGTGCCAATCATGTCCATTCATTAGATTTTGGGGTGAAATATCCCTTTAAATAGAGTGGCACTCACCTGCACATGATCTCGTGGGTGAGAAGGACACGGCACATCTCTGGGTTTTTGTCCTGGCCCTCGTAGAGGATCGCCTGAGGAGAAGAAAAGAGCAGCCGATATTTGTTTGTTCAGTCTTCTTTTGGTCCCTGGACTTGAACCTGTGCTTTCCCTGTACAATATCCGATCATAGCCCTGTACAGGTTGTGACTACATATAACTGGAAAGGCTTTGTGCGCGTGTTCGTTATCAGTGTCTGCTAAATATCTACAATGGAAGTGGATGACACTTTATTAGCGCAAGCGCTGCTTGGTCTAACTTTCATATCATATTAACAGGGAGAGAAAGGAGGTTAGACTGGAGAGATGGTGGAGGGGGACGATGAGGGAGTAGCGCCCCCCCCCCCCCCCATAGTGGAGAGCCACGTGGTGTAGAGCGGCCCGGCCGGCCCTCCACCCCTCCCAGACAGATGGCGGTGCGAGCCCCAGTAAGAGAGAGAGACCACCCTCTGGGCATCCTTCACTGGAGCTGCCATGTCGGCCATGGATGACGGATGACCACTGAGAGGAGCTGTTCCCTCCTTCATTCTCTCTATACCTCCTGTGTCAGAGGGATGAAGGGAGGACGAGAGGGAGGGAGTGCTCCATCCCACTCCCAATGACGTACCCCTACCTCGTCCACCTAGGTGGTCAGTTGCCCCACACACACGCACACACACACACACACACCCCCCCAAGGGGACAATACTTTTAGGATAACGACCACTTCTGCATTATTGATTCCTCCCAGCCTCTATATTAAAATCTGCCAATTTCGCCAGAAGGGGTGGGGATTGCAACAGGGACCAGGGAAAGGGAGTGGGAGTGTGTGTGGGGAGGAGAGGAGGTGTGTGTGGGGGAGGGGGGGGGGGGGTGTATCGGGTCGATATTTATACATCATCATTTCTGATTCAAGTAGCCGCTCCACCCCCTGGAGCTAGTCTGGGAGTTTTCATGGGGGTATATCATGGACATACGTGAGTAATACCACCATGTTGAAAAAGGCAAAAAAGGAGAGTCAAGATTCTGCTTTTTTGAGGATGATAAGACAGACTGAAGGGGGATATCAAACAGATATATTTTCCGACACATCCACTATTAAAAGAAGATTATTTGTATTCCTATTGTGTGCAACATACTGCCTTCCAGGTAAATGCATTATATACAGTAATATGTTTGAATTTGCCAATAGGAGTGTCTGAGAATGGGCTCCTAACAGCCAATCAATAGACATGGGCCCCCCTCTGGCTGCTAGATGGCTGCCTTTCTGTGGGTGGACACACTACAGTATGCAAAGTCTGCATGTCTGTCTGTCCAAGTCTAGGCAGGAGGGAGGGATTTGAGTGGCGCACCCGAGGTAGAAAGCTCCTTGTGTTGTTGTCAGAATTATTGTCTCCGGCGCGCCGTCGCTGCAGCACATTAAGGGCTATTGATTGGTTTCCGTGGCTGGCGCTTTGTCGAGGACCTCGTTGCCGCATCGATCTGTGACAGCCTGACATGGCGACACAGGGAGGGCCTGGTGGGCTGGGGATAGAGAGGGCCTGGTGGGCTGGGGACAGGGAGGGCCTGGTGGGCTGGGGATAGGGAGGGCCTGGTGGGCTGGGGACAGGGAGGGCCTGGTGGGCTGGGGACAGGGAGGGCCTGGTGGGCTGGGGACAGGGAGGGCCTGGTGGGCTGGGGACAGGGAGGGCCTGGTGGGCTGGGGACAGGATGGGAGGGTGGGCGGATGGGAAGGAGTATACAGTACAGCACAGTGTATGGTGGAGCCAGGATGCCCTATGTCTTCTAGCCTGACTGGTCAAGACTAGTTATTTGCCACTGGGGTACTGTAAATTGATAGCACTTTAGCTCAGCGGGTAAAATGACTGAAGGGTGTCTGTGTTCATGGGTTCAAATCCCAGGTGGGATAGGTTGACTCATGTTACATCATGTACAAAATGGGTGGTGGTTTGCAGTATGATACGTAGTGAAACCCTGCTACTGGAAACAATGTTCACACTTCCCTGGTCACCTGTTGAACGGCTGGGATCAGAGTAAGGAGAAAGCTCACCTGTTTGGTCATGGAGTCTATTAGCCGTACAAACAGATCTTGTTCTGTCCTGATGCCTGCAACACAACACAAATATGTATCAGATATCCTGCAATTACACATGACACCAATTTGTATTATTGAAATGTTACGATCCATTGACAGAACGACAAGTTTAATGTCATCTTCCTCTGTAAACAATTTGCATAGAAGTAGGCGTGTGGTTGAGCCAAATGAAATGTCTCGAGCAACAACAGCAGTCTAAACATCAGCCTCAAATGCAAATTCACTTCTTTCACAGAAAGAGAAACATAAACAACGAATTTCTAATAGCGTCTTCTCACCGAATTCTGTTTATCCGTGTCCCCGTGGTGTCTTTATGTTTTCTGTCGTGCTTGTCATGGGGACCAAGCTTTTCTAAACCCCCCTCAGCAAAAACAAACAAGCCTGTGCTCTCTAGCTTTTACTATTTATGATTTCCCGGCTGCAACTGCCGAGTTCCCCCTCGCTCCCGCTGCCGTTTTGGAGTTCTCATTCACAGACAAATTAAATAGCAATCATTATTGCTTATCTTTTATTAGCTTTGCAACGGAGCGTAAATACGGCATAAACACAACAGGGGGTAGGTAGTCAAAAAGGGACCATGGGAAACGAGACGATTTTCTATTTCTTGCCTGTAATTGCGTCAGGCTTTGGTGTTCTCTCGCCATTTCTTTGTCCTTTTTAAAAAAATAAAATAAAAAAAAAGGTCATTTTTAGATTACTTGAGAATTGTACTGTACCCCACCCACAGTCTTCTGTTTCTTCCCGGGATGTGGTCTCAAAACAAAATCCATGGCAACAGGAATCTAAGCTGTGTGCATTAAAATGACCACAGATCAGTGATCAGTGTTCAAATTTCAAGATCTTTTCCCCAATGACCAAAACAGACTTTAGGATTTGCTCGTCAAATATAATTCCAGATGTGATGAGGATTATCGTTTATATTTATGTTGTCCTTTTCTATTTAATGTCCTAGCCTAGCAGTTAGAGCGTTGGGCCAGTAATCAAAAGGTAGCTGTTTCGAATCCCTGAGTCGACTAGGTGAAAAATCTGCTGATGTGCCCTTGATCAAGGCACTTAACCCTAATTGCTCCTGTAAGTCGCTCTGGATAAGAGCGTCTCCTAAATGACTCAAACGTAAATGCAAAAATGTTTTTCCTGAAAGTGCTAAAGCAAATTTTTCCACGGAGAGCAGCGAGAAGAGAGAGAACTCTGCAGTATGTTTGGAGGGATTATCGTGGTCTTACCGTTACTGTACAGGAGCTGTAGCCTGTAATGGATGCCGTTGTTGGTCTTCTCTCCATTGTACTCCTGAAAGAGTCAAATTCAAACACAGAAAAATTATCAAGACGGCTCTCAGCTTTTGAGGCGACACCCAAAATCAAAGGCAACATCGGCCCATTTAGTCCCCTGCTGTGTTGTCATAAAGGCTCTTGTACGTCATCCAAAATCTCACAACTAAATGAACTACCTGTAAAAAAAAAAGAACTAGACCATCCTAATCTACGCTCCCGTCTCAATCTACTCTATCGCTGACATTCTCCGAAGAGACCAACATCCCGGTCCTAATCCAAGCAGATGTTGGGCCACAAATCGAAATCTTAAACCCAACTCTGGTGCCACAGGGAATACCCAGACTAATACGGCATCCACTGCATCCAATTAGAGATCATCTGAAGAGGACACATAAATCCCATAAGAGGTCAGGGGACCAACCAGCATTATTACTGGTTATCCGCTGTTATAACACTGTTATTACCCTGTGGTTTCATTTGAGGTTGAATGAGCTTGCAATCAGAAAGCTGTTAGTTAAGGTATATCACACTGCCTGTGTGTCCACAATAACAGGTATTTCAAATAATGGTATGATACCGAAAACATATGAATTAAATGGAACATTTGTAATATCTACTAGATTCGTACAGGAAGACAGTTCTGGGAAAGTAAGTTCTAGGGGTTCATGTTTTTAAAAACAAATCTCTTTTCCCATAAACTCTGAGGACAATCCACACCGTTCTCTGATTGAGTTATATTTATGAAGTTGCTAAGCCCTTGCTATTTTTGAGTATTTGTCTAGGCCCAAAATCCCACCGCAGGTCCATGATGATAAACAACATGGAATCTCCATCTTTCCTCCAACTCCCGTCGCTGACACGCACACAACAAACCAGCTGCTTTACTGTTGCATCGTCTAGCCAGGAATAAATCAAACATCAAGAACAAAAGGACAAACCCAGGTGAGAGCTAAAACAACCCTGTGACCACAGCTAAACAGAGAGATGTAGTAAAAGTCTAAGTGACAGTGCCCAGTTAGTGTTGGTCGCCACGGTCACCGATGACCTCAGCTCCCAGGTGGCCCAAGTCGCTCTCACTGATCTCGTGTCACCTCTTCAACGGGCGGGCACCGGGAGAGAGGCCACATCCGCTCCTCTCTCCCTCTCTCCCTGTCTCTTTCTCCTTCCCTCCCTCACAATCTCTCTCTCTCCTTCCCCCTCCGCCCTGCAGTGCCAAGTGTGCCGTGGAGTCTTGGCAGGGGCCCAGGGGCAGGCTGGAGGTCAAGGCAGAGGGGAACGGGCAGGGAGGACGGGAGGAGCGGCCGTGCCAGCTGGCCGCTGTCCCTCCTGACCGTGGGCGGAGCTGTTCTCTGTAACCTTTTACTGAGAACAACCCCCTGGCAGCATGGCAGAATGGCCCAGGCGGCAGGTAGAGAAGTGGGTTACCATTACCACTGAGAGCACAGGTACTGCTGAACAAATACCAGAGGCAGAGAGAGAGAGCCTCATAGACTGGTCAACTATATAACAGAGCTTGTAGATGGCACATGAATGTACAATAAATTACATTAACAACTACTGCTTAAAACGAATACAAAGGCTTTTCATAAGCATGTCTGATCAAATCATCATATTTGCTCTCCAATCTTGTATTATTTTTTTAACTAGGCAAGTCAGTTAAGAACAAATTGTTATTTACAATGACGAACTACCGGGAAACGGTGGGTTAACTGCCTTGTTCAGGGGGAGAACGACAGATTGTTTTACCTTGTCAGCTTGGGGATTCGATCCAGCAACCTTTCGGTTACTGGCCCAACGTTCTAACCACTAGGCTACCTGCCGCCCTGAAATAATACAAATTAATACAAATTAATGAATACAAATTAGATTATTTTTTTAAAATAGATACCTTCGCGTAACCTCTTATCAAAATGACTTAAGTAAAAATATTATTTGAGTTTAATGTCTGATTTAAAGCTGAATCAAAACTGCTTCATTCAAGATTTCCTGCTTCTGCTCATCACTGCCCCCCGACAGGTTCTTTGTAAACTGTGAGTGCTTCTATATCTGAATGGTTTCTATCCTCAAACAGCTCTCAGGATTACAATCTTTCAGTAATTGTAAGAAATCTCAAGAGCTTAATGTACTTTCTGAAATCAAATACTTTGAATTAGTATTGAATTACAACAACAGATACTTACAATATGTCAAATCTGTTAATTAAATGAAAACATGATCTTTATTTATGAGGTGGACATAATCAATATATAATTTACATAAAGTATATTATCTTCAAATAAATGTGTACAATTCTGTTTATGAAATTCAAATCAAATCAATATAATTAAATTAGTGTATATAAAATAGAATATAATTATGTTACAGAATGCAGAGATATAGAATGAATAAAAATCTAATTCACTAAAGAAACGCATTACAGTGCATTGCAGTGTACTGTACATAATAAATCAACAAACAATATAGGGAAAAAAAATATTGCTCTCGACTTGACATCAAGAAAACTGTGAGTGTATCCACAGCTTCTGTGCTAGACATTTCATATTTCAAAAGCATCACTGCGCTATAGTACTGAATGAAGCAGAAGGAATGACGTCCCACAAACACTGGCCCCAGCGTCAACACCACCCTTTGACCCCCAATGCCAGCTATACCTGGGCACACATGCCCTCCTCCCCATTCCCCTTTGTGTGTTGGTCTTACTTTGTCTTTCTCCACAAAGTCTATGTAAGAGGTTCTCTCGATCTCCACGGGCTGGCCCTGTCGGTCGTACAGCGCCAACACGAAGTGGAAGAAGTTGGATTTGCGTAGGTTCGAGGGGGGCTGTTTTTCATAGTGAGCCCGGGCCAGACCTACACCGCTATAGATAGGAGAGAGAGAGAGAGAGGGGGACAGGGGGAGAGCAAATGGGGGAGGGAGAGAAGGATGAAATTTGGTTAGTACCGTGTAGCCAAGGAGCACCGGGGCAATTCAAAACACAGCAGGCGCTATTCAATCACAAGCTGTTTCTGCAGGTAAAACAAAATGTTGTTTACTGTGTGAAACTAAAATAAAGTTTTCCAATAATTTAAGTATAATTTAAGTATGACGCCTCGCAAAGAAGAAACCCTGGAGCAGTAGGGATTGAATAGGGCCTAGAGTCCTAGCCTAGCAGTATTAGCATGCAGTTCTTGGTTTCATTTAAGAAACCTACGTTTCAAAACGTGTTCATTGTTCTGACAAAAAATGGATGTTAGTCAGGTCAATTACTACTATCAGCACCGACTGCAAAATAACCCAAACAGTAATCTTTCAAAACCTAAGTTAAAAACACAAACACAAATAATGAAAAGAAGGAGAGAAAAGTGGAGACGAGAGAGCGAGAGAGAGAGTGATAAATGAAAGACACTTGGCCCCCTCTTCACGTTCCCTGTGTGTGCCACGCGTTCCTTTGTGTTATTTGTCTCCTCGACCACCTCAACAATGTGAATTTGGCTGGGTAGCAAGGACTCCAGAAGGCAGCGTCTGCCTCGGTTCGTGCCAAGCGCTGTGGGGTACCATTCGGCTTGGCAACCGCGCCACTCCAGTTTTCCCTGACCTGTCAGTCAAACTCTGCCCTGCATCCCCTGGGCCCGGAGAATAAAAGACCTCCACACACTCGGCGTGCGCCATATGCGCACACACACACACACACACACACACACACACACACACACACACACACACACACACACGGCCCTTTTCACCATTGATTTAGAGACGGAGGATGTCTACTAACACACACTGCTAAGCAGGGTTGGAGTTCATTTAGATTAAAAGTGAAGTTTTGAAGTGAATGCCAATTCAAAAGGTGACATGGTGTGGAATAGATGACAAATTCAAATTGAAAAGGTTTCAAAGCTTTGGAGAGGAATTAATGTAGAAGGTTTTTAACCATCTGAACTTAATTCAATTGATTTTGGAGAAAGAGGAAATGATATCTAGAAGAAGCTGAATGGGTGACGTTACACACTGATTCTTGACCTGTCACTAATAAATGGCAGATTGTGGTGAACATTGATAACCACTGACAACATTGATAACCACAACAAATGAAGTTGAGACGACATGAGAGAAACATACAAAAGAAACTGAATGGAAATAAACACATGTAAAATGAATATAGTGCAGAATCATGTCTTCAGGTGAAGACAATAGACGACAGATTGCAGTGTCAGAATGATTTGGACTGATTGACTTTACGTGTACCTTGTGGTCTGGAAGACTGTGCCTAACTTCTCCAGGCCGTGGACAGAGAGCAAATTTTTTGTTGTTGTAAGATATCTCATGCATCTCTGCTCATCCCATAGCTTCAATATAAACCGATTTCTAGATCCAAGAATCGATTCCTCATTCAGGAAAATGTTCAAGGATGCATGAGCGTAATTGCTTTTTAAAATCGCAGACAGATCTAAATGTATAAACAAACGCTTGCAGGCAGCTATAGGAGCTCTGTTGTTAAATCAATGAAACATCTAAATATCATAATGCTTTGGTATCAATCTCTGTTCAACTTGGTTGCTGATATCTCATTTATCTACACTAACAAAACAAATAACCATGATCAATACGAGATTCCAAGTGGAATGGGCGCCACGCTGCTTGCTTAGCAATTACCACTTCCTCCTGATTCGGCCTCACGTCGAGGCTCGAACGCAGGATGTCTGCTTTGCTAGCATGGGTGACCGCCCGCCCGAAGCATCTTACCAGTCAGCGCCACGTGAAAAGCTAGCTCCACCTCAGGCTGAGGAGTAAGATTCACACACCTCCGTGTGCCACACAATCGCAAAGCGGTTCATGTCGAAATATTTATTCACGTGCTGCATTTTTCTTGGAGGGCGGAGCAAGTGTTTTTGGAAAGTTGCCTGGTTGCTTTCTCTCTGCGCTCATGGGTATAGTCCGCAGGCGCTAGATTAATACAGGTGTGACCTTTCTGCACCCCCATTGCCAATGCTGACTGCCTCATTTGTAACCGAGTTGTTGAAAGCGAATTCCTGGACTCAGTTCTGAAGACACAAAGACAAAAAGGTTGCACATGGGAGAATGGCGTTTTACATCGAGGGGAGATATGAGAGAAAGAGAGTTAGGGCCTATCTGACGTCATGGTTTGAGTGCTACTAAATATTAAGCGTGGGACTGACAGGGGATTTTTTTTCCTATCTAGCAAACCCTCATTAAAAATCCTGCAAAAAGTCAAAAGCAAATCCTAAAAAGTGGATGGGGGAAAAATCCCATGAAGTTGCTAGATGTTTTGCTGAACACAAACATTAGGTGACCGTACTACTGCCATGGCCTACATAGAAATCATCTGGGGGGAAAACTCAAAATTATACTTAACTACCTAACAATTAATAAAACAAGACTCGAGTGAGAAACAGCCCTCACTATCATATCACTTCCCACCTCCAATTACATGTATAACCCCCCCCCCCCCCCCCTTCAACACCATTACCCCAATTATGAAGCTACGCCAGAACATCGGGGATACGTTGAGACCTCCAGCCACGGCGGCAGTGCCAGAGCCAGTCTCAGCACATCCAGATCTCTCTGCACTCTATCGACACAGAAAGCTTGTTAGCGTTATTATTTCAATTATGCTAATTGCAGCCACATCCACTTATGACTGGGCGCGGCGGCCTGTAGCGCGCGGCCTTAGCACTCAGTATAATAAAAACAGTATCGATGGCACACAGGTTTCTACTACACAGGCCGTGTAAATCAGAGGGCAACAGACCGACAACAAATAGCGCTAACAGATCTTCTGACGGGCCTCCACCCTACATGCGCGTTGACACTTCACCCCCCACTGTAAACGCTGAAGGAAGAGATCACGTGTGAAGTAGCAACTGTCATCCAGTCACTTCTCAACACAATCAGCTGACGCCAAAAAGCCCATGTTCATTCTGTAGCTGCCGTCAACGCTCCGATAGGGATGGTATGTTTACTGAACTAGTCGTTTTAACATGGGCTGGTACAATTGATCTAAAGTCATTAGAGAATTTAACAAGATTTTGAGTTGTGGTTTTAAAGACTAGAAAAAAAATTGAAAAAAATAAAAGGAGATTCTACATCATTTGAATTCATTTGTAGGTCCAGCTATCCGCCATGCAGCATTAGGATGGTGGTCAAAGTGTACATTCTTCGGCAGTATCGGCTTAATGCAATGCAGCAAATTCTAATTCTGATAAATGAAAAAGGTAACCCCGGGCTAAAGTCCTCACTGCTGGAGGGCCTGCACACTTCAGGGAAATAGATATTAAGCACTGAGACTTGTGCTCTGAAATGATCTACTAATGAACATGCAGCAGAAGGGTTCTCCTTCTAAAATGGACACTGTTGACTGTACTGTGTGTGTGTGTGTGTGTGTGTGTGTGTGTGTGTGTGTGTGTGTGTGTGTGTGTGTGTGTATGTGTGTGTGTGTGTGTATGTGTGTGTGTGTGTGTGCGTGCGTGTGCGTGCGTGTGTTTGTATGCACGCACATGTATAAAATATATTGTTCTACATATAGCTGTGAAATAGTACCCATGAGCAGCTGGTAAATCTTCCAGATTGTGGCTTTAAGGGAGCGATCAGTGGTTGCCCTTCCCACTGCCTCCACTCTCCCCTGGGTAGAGAGCATCCCCTGTGCCACCAGAGTGGGCACAGTGGACACGGCCCGCACCCCTCCAGCATTAATCAGCTGGGTGATGGGGTGTGACCGACCTACCGACCGAGCGGCGGAGTCTTTAACCAGCGCGGCCGGCTGCTTCCTGCAGGACAGCCTAATGAGCCATATACCATTGCCTTGTTTATACAAATGGGATGCAAGCAGAGTATTAACAATCTCCTCTCTCTGGCCTACTGCCACTGTGTTAATCTAATGAATAGTGGAACTGTAAATCACACAACCTCTGTGGTGGTTGTACGGCCACCCCTCTCTGGGTTGCAACTTGGTCTGTCCCTGGAGAGGACAGTAGGTGACAAAGATATAGGACTAACACAGAGAAAACGTTGAGTATAAAACCAAGGACAAACCAAAGGAGATCGTAAAAGGGAGGGGGGGTATCAGAATAAAACAGCATGGAAAACCAATGTAAGGAACATTGACCTATCTAAATTCAGACTTACACTAATTGCACCAGCAAATGTTGGGGGGGTCACATGAAATATATGCAAATGTTGGTGTGTGTGTGTGTGTGTGTGTGTGTGTGTGTGTGCGCGCATAAGGAAGAGTGTAATTTATGCAGCCGATACACAATTACTCCGGCATACATTTGCCCAGTCAGGGCCGCTCCCTCCCTAGTGCTTGTTTGGTTAGCTCTTATTAGCCGTGTAATATGAGCTAATGAGTGGAAGCCTGGAACACGGCAGGAGGACAGCCCTCGCCTGTGTGTGTGTTTTGAAACACTATACCCTCGGTAGGCAGGATGGGTAGTCTCGGATGCTTTCAGTCTGAAGTTATGTCTGATTAAACCTATCACCGCACTCCCTTAGACATCTCTCCTCTCCCCTCTCACAATATAGGACCAACCATTTAGTATTAGCCACATATTGCAAGGTTGTTATGTCGCTACGACAACGCTTTGCCTTAAGAAATCCAAAACAAAAAACACCATCATAGTGGGAAACAAATCCCGTATACGGTCTCCTCTATCTGCCCCAATGAACTATCTCATCGCTAAAGCAATAAGCTGCCTCGTAGTTGAACATCTGTCAGTCTTTGAGCAATCAGGTTTCAGGAATCTCATTATGCCATTTTAGAATTCAAAAAAACCCAGTGAATGATTTGGCCAGTCAGTGACCAATCAACCATCACAATCTTACAAGCGCAATTGAAAAAACGTCAGTGTCACTCTGCATCGATAACATCTGAAACAGAATTCAGTCATCAGAAGAGAGGTGTTGCCACTACATTGGCGTGTGAGAAGCATCAATTACCTCATCAGGAAACGGATATTGAAAAGAAAATCACAGTTTGACATTGTTTTTACACCTCACTTCAGAAGAACGATACAGAAGCCCCTCTACCCTTCCTCTCCCTTCCTACTCATCTTCCCTCCCTACAGGTAATGCTGTGGCAGAAAAGTAGTACTTTCAATTCAAGTAGAATGGAATGAGCATCTCTTCAAAGAATATGAAATACTACTTGTAAAAGGGATTTGAAAAGTACTGGCCTACAAAACCATGCAGGTAAATGCTGTGGCAGAAAAGTAGTACTTTCTATTCAAGTAGAAAGGAATGAGCATCTCTTCAAATAATATAAAATACTACTTGTAAAAAGGGATTTGAAAAGTACTGGCCTACAAAACCACACAAACAAGTCTACAGCTAACACCCACACAGACATGCTTGTGGATCCTCGGCACAACTTGTTTTTTTTTACACTTACGACACGCTCACACATGGAACACTGCTCACTGTGTACTAATTGGTACACACTCATACTGTACAAACACTCACACTCGTTTTGCACACTGTCAGAAATACTGCTACCTTTTTCTCTAACTGTAAAAAGAGCATTATCATAGGGTAAAACCCTCTTTCGTCCAACTGTTTGGCAATTGCAGCAAGACAACTACGCCACTTTTGGCCAATGGGGTAATGTTTCTCTGAGCTGGCTGGGTAAATAAATCAAAAAATGACACAGACGATTAGGGTTCACGAATGAAAATCAAAACACCAACAGTTTCCTCAACTAGAACGGCTGCCTCTCTCACAAAAGCATTGCACAGTGCACACACGTGGAACAAGTTACGCAACAGCCGTGATGGACACAGACTTTGTTTTTAGTTCAAACTTCAATGCAAATCCAAACATGTGGGCAAACACTTACTTAACATCAACTAAGGGTAAAATAGTCTCTATCCATCATTGCACGACAACTTGTACTGTATATCAAGACATAAGCCATAAGTTACTTTATTTGGCATGTACTGTAGCACGCACTAAATACTCTATAAAAACTGGTGAATTCGGCAAAAAATGCAGAGTATATCTTCACCTTGAGTTTTTCACTGTTTTGGTGTCAGCTATTTCCTCAGGTTGCAACAGTATTTTTTTTTACTCGACTTTCTCCCTGTCCGGTGTTTACTACAGGTTGAGCCGAGGCGCACCTGTCCCTAGACTGAAAATCAAAGCAGCACCCTGGTCCTCGCAACACACATACCTCTGCAAACTTAATGAGTGGGCCACAGCTGAAACCATTAGTTGGTCACCTGCACACTTCTAATGGGGGTCGTAAAGATGGTGGCCTCGCTCAAGCCAACTAATTGTTTGCACGTTTAGGGGCAGCTGGTGAGAAACACTTGTTTCTGTTGCGGGATCCAATGAACTGGTGGCTGAGATGTAGCAGTGAGACGAAGGGTCGACTATATATGTTTACGCGAGTCACCGTATTGTCACCACCGCGCAACGTGTTAGATAGAATGTACCGGAACACGCTGCAACAGGGTGAATGCACTGTGAGGGCCTTGTTTGAACTATCTGACACTATTCCACAAGGCTCAGTCAAATGTAGCTGAATTGAATAGGGGGAAATAGGGGAGAAATGCTCATTTCACGATATCTATTTTGCTCTCTAACAACTAAGAAATAAGAGGTCAGACATATTCATTGACCTCAGGGATTGTGAATGATGATAGGTTACAGTGAAATGAACCTTGGACAAAAATCTCTCCCAAGACGACATGTGGTGATGTGAAATATGAGTGAGTGCCACACCGCACAAATATGTCTGTCTGTACAAATGGGTTTCTCCGTCCCATATGCCTGAGGCCAATAGGGAGTATTGTCTCCATATTTTGAGTCCAGTGACTGGCGATGATTGAGGCAGTGACGGATTGGGCTCTGGATATAGAATCCTGGGCTATCAGTCTCATCGGCTGCTGCCAGTGAACGCGGAACACTCAGTCTTCTGCTAAGCTTGGGAACTTGCACTTTATTAAGTTCCCCCCTCCTCCTCCTAGCAGACAAAGACAGGGGCAACATAATTCACTTTGCTCGATTTTACAGTGGCAACTGGGGAGGGTCAAGTTAAATCTCTTCCTTAGTTGTGCAGACCACTCAGTCACACACACACACACACACATACCCCTCCTCTCCCTGCCTCAGTGGAATGGCTGTTTTTGGGGTTAGATCGGGAAAGGCAGTTATGGTGGGCATAAGCTAGGGGAGTGTCTCTGAAAGCGATCCAGACCAATGCTTTGCACATTTAAATCAGCAATGACCATTTCTTAATGAAACACTTTACTATCCAAAACAGATCTATCCACAACCACATTCTAGTGCTGAACAAAACTAACTCAAAGTCTCCAGTTCTGTCTTTATTAACACTAGGTCACAAGCAAAGTACACTAGGGTTCCAGAATCCAGAGAAGGCCAGAGGCTCTACAGAGTACTTTTCCCTTACCCCATAACAAGAAACATCATCTACACGCACAAATGCAACTATTTTCTGCAATGTGACTTGACATTAAGAAACTCACTGTTTGGGCATTGCCCCTCAATGGAGTTTTGGGGAATGTACTTTTTTTTAAATCAAACTTTTTGTGGCATGGTATAAGTTGGGTATGGGTAACTCACATGCAATTTTTGGTAAGATTTCATCTCTCAATGCGTCAAACCTGAATTTCCTCTATAGGAGTGTCCTTTTTGCAGCTGGACTACACATTAGCTACTTGTCCATGAGAGTTAAACATTTAAATCAACAATCTACCTTGCAAAATGACACAGACACAATGCATTGCACTCCACAAAAGTCAAACACACAAAAAAGGACATGCCTGATGAGCTATGCATAATCTTTAAATGCACTGGGAGGGAGAATTATCTGACAACCTGCTATAAAAAGAAAATACAAAATGTGTTCAAATCATATAGCAAATGGTCTCGGATAATGATTTTTGGAAACAATTGAAACAGTATAATAAATGACGAATGTACTGTCACTAATAAAAGCCACTTGTCTTATTTTTGCAATATATTAATCTAGATAAGTGTACATTTTACATGTTCAATATTTCACATAATGTAAAGTGATGCACTTTAACAATATATAATATCACCCACCGTATAGCCTGTATCTGTTCAGCCAAATTGAAGTGTAGCTACCAATGCAAAGTAATGCAGCTGTCAACCAGTACTGATCAATAACTTGTATACTGCCGACCACTCAACGCATATCAGTTCTATGAATTCTCTTTGTGTTACAGAGGATAAATGTGTGACACATGGGTTTAATTAATGCGAAATTCAACTGCATGTCAGTTAAACGTCGCATTAAATGAAGCATCATTCAGTGAACACCAAATATTAAAACTGACATTTACAGTTATGCAGATGCTGCAGCGGGTCGATTTTTCCCCAAAAGATATCATTGCATTGTGATGAAGGGAAAATTGTGAACACATTAAAGTAAGTTTGTGGACTTAAAAATGGATTGACACCGTAAGAAAACCAGTATAGCCTACAAACGTGTCGTCGACGCGCTCACCCGTGAGCGGACATGTCAATTGACCCGCTTATCGGACTTGAACTCCCGGGTGGATGTCTGTGTGTGCGATAGAATGACAACTAACACAGAATAAACGTATCTATCCTAGTTCATTATAACGTACTGCTGTTGTCTAACATGACACCACCACTCGCGGCCTCTTGAAGAGCTGAGGGTCACTTACACGGTAGGCCAATACTCTGAGCATATATGATATGGTCTCATCTTTTGCATGCTCAAAATGCACTGAAAAACGAATAGCATATTGAACATGGAAGATGGTAAAGGTGAGCTTCAGTAGGCTTGCTCTTGTTAACCGTTTTGGCTTTTTATTTCTTTAGTTCAGACAACGGGATGTGTCAAACTGTCGGCCATGTGCACCGTGCACCATAACAAATTGTTGATGCCGCAAACTGACGTAAATATTGACCTAAACCCAGGAGCAACGGTTTTAGTTGTTTACATTGTAAGAGTAAATATAAATAATAAACATAGTATATCATATAATCTGCGATACCCCAATTCAAGAGACAGGGGAGATTTGTCGTGACTATTTTCCGTGATGACAACTTTGGATGGTTAACGATGTTCACGCAGAAACATTAAAACCAAAAAGTAATTTGTCGGTAGGCCTATATAGAATTATTATTAGATTTTAAAGAAAGCATAGGCATTTAAACTAGTCTAGATTATTGCAGGTCAGCAGAAGTCATGTATTTAAACATTTGAGTGAAACCAATCAATTTATGCCAATACACTCGCATCATCAATATTTTCAATACGATCACCTACCCTATTATTTATTTATATTATACAAACCGTGTTTTATTTGTTTTAGACCCAAACAGCAACATGAATCAATACTTTATCAATTCGAATTGATTTATGAAAATATGACATTTTATTAATTAAGCCCTTCTAATTAATTATGACTTCAAAACAGCTTAAAAGTTACACTTGTAGGTAGGCTTAAATAATACAAAGGATATGTTCTCCTTGTGTGGCATAGTGGAACTGTTAACACGCTGTCAATCTCCACATCAATAATTTACAATAGCGCAAGCATGTCCATAAAATCGAGTTGCCCACAGCTGGATGGATACGCAACTATTTCGTATAGCCTAAATGAGTAATATTCGATTGAATGTGTCTTGGTATAGTTTAAAATGATAGAAAAGCAACGATGCTCATATGAATTCAATAGGATGGGCCAACACAAATCTCATAGTTTAATGGATGCAACTTTACGCCTAGATCACATATAGGCATAGGCCTACATATGAGAGTTGTGTTAGGCTGTAAGTATGGACTGGCACTTGTTCAACACAAAGTATAATATAAATAATTTTGGGGTTTATTTAGGCTATGTGTAAGGGCTTCCTGAACCAATCAACGTATGCACAGAGGCAAACTCTTCGAAATGATCTTATTGTTTAGCCAGCACTACTGTGGAACGGTGTTTGGTTTACATTAGGTCACTCATGCGAGAGATATGATGACGTTCTATTAGACGGTAGGTGCGTATTGTAAAGTTGAGTTATTTTCTTATCGGCGTCAAGAGTTTTCAATAACAGCAAATTGCTTGGAGCTCATTCGGGCATATCATGTGAAAGCGCATCACGCTCAATGCCTTCCACTCACCACGCTTTGTGATGCTAGGCTGTTTACACATTGCTACATGTTTACAAGTATTGGGGCACTAAGTCTAGAGTTGTTTTGCAAATCAATACAGGATACAGTAGCCTACTTAAAAGGCCAACCGTTAACGTCTTTACAGATGCTTTTCTATCCGGAACGCAGTAAGCCTATACCTTTAGCGTTCCTGTGAGCGGTTCTCGTATAGGCTACGAGTGTATACTGTCGGGCAATCTGCAGTGATCTGTCAGCATCCTGTCCAGCGATTATCATATGTGCGTCTAGTTGATGTTTAACCTACCTTTGTGCTGCTGTGTTCGCGTCCAATATCCCCGCGCTCTGCATCCAAGAGCGGACCGGTGTCATGCCACTCGTGAGCGGTTCCTCTTTCATGGTCAAGGCTCCCCGCGGGAGGCTGTCCTGGATGGAGAACATGAAAGTAACCTTCTGGGAACTCTCTCTTAACCAACTCACAAGGCCACCTGGATTAACGACGAGCAACTGAAAAGGGAAGAATCTTCCCCAAAGTGCAACAAGGGGGAAAGCGATAGCGGTCCTTATCCAAAGACGAGCGTCGTATCCCTTTGGGTTTTTCCGCTTTATTTTTAATTCCAACCCCAGTTCAGTTCGCTCAAGCTTAACCGGTCTCAAGTTATAAGAGGGTGGAGAGAGGGTGAGCGCTAGAACAGTTAAGCATCTCGAAGGAGAAGAATCAGCCGGGATCTAGGATACCTTTTCGTTGTGAGTAAAGAGAGGGGAGATGCCGAAGTTGATCAGAAGAAGGCGAACATACGCGCACGGGATTGTGAAATGAAAAGTGGGATAAAACAAGCGACTGCTTCAAAAAGGAGTAAAATGAAATGATTACCAAACAAGAGGGAGGGACGGACCATGGAAGGCTTGCTCTCCCAGGGGAAAAGGGGGATTGGGTAGCAAGAAATCTCATTCCCTCCCTCCCCGTCTCTTTATGCTTCCTCTGTCCCAGCGGAGCGCACCTTCTCTCGGGTTCGGAGGCTCTAGTGCTCTCGAGGGAGACAAGCATGGATTTGACAGGGGCGGAGACTAGTCCTTATATGGAAAAATCATTTCAACGTCAATGGCAGTTCTGTCTTCTCATTGGCTGAAGTCATCGGTGACGTCATTTTTTTGAATTCGCGGCAAAAGCTTTCCCGGTGTTTACCTGTACAACATTGCACGCTTTGCTGCGCTGTGCGCGTGGACGCAAATATGCGTATTGCTTTACCAGATTAATCTGTCGATTTGCATGTTGGCCTACTTTTTGATTTGGCTCATAAAGGCATAATGATGACCTCTCATTTGAAAGCATTGATACTGTCATTTGAGTGCAGAATTACTGAGGAGCACGGACGTCTGTGATGGATATTCACTGTATTTTGTTGTGGCATTGGACTGTATAAAATCCATTATGTTTGTAAGGAGCAATAGACTTCCACAACATCGTCATTAGAAGTCATTTGTTTTTAGAAAGACATACCGACGTGCGCGTATGAACACATACACAAACATGCGCACACATAGACACACTCCCTCATCATCCACACACTAAAATATACTTCATGATGATTGAACATTTGCTAATATCTCATGATGGGGAACAGAACAATTGTTGCCATATGTCTTTCTTGAGGGGTCCATAGCGTGCAGGCATTTTTTTGCAATCATGCTTCTCTTGGCATTGTTGAATGGTATTTGTGAACGTGTTCAATGAGATTTGACAGCGCCGTGTACTTGCAGTCCTTTGCGTCCAGCAATGGTAATACAATTGATCCCAACAGCCTAATAATAATAATATTAATCATAATAGTGCTGTCTCATAGTTATTAATAATAAAAACTCTTAACAATGTAATTGTTTCAGGTAATTTGACAGATCCGTGAACGCAATAGCCTATGGCTACCACGACAACTCCAATTTCAGTAATAAGGAATCTCCCAAAAGCAACCACAATTAAATATTTACACAACTTTAGCCTCTCCAATTTAGGAGGCCAACATGTCTTTCTCTACAAGTAGACTAGATTAATTCGATTATACTTAAAAAGATCTCTAAATCTCTTGATAAATTACCATACGATGCTACTTTTAGAAGGAATAACCTGATCCATAATTTCTCACAACAAAACACGGTAGGTCTAATCAGGGGTGTCAAACTCATTCCATGGAGGGTCTGCGGGTTTTTGGTTTTTGGTTTTTCTTTCAATTAAGACAGACAAACAGGTGAGGGGTGTTCCTTATTAATTAGTGACCTTATGTCATCAATCAAGTACAAGCGAGGAGCGGAAAACCGCAGACACTCGGCTCTCCGTGGAATGAGTTTGACACATGTGGCCTATATCATGTCATCGCAAGTCACATTACCGCAGTAGGACCTAAAAAAAATCTTCAATAAAGATAGGCTACGTTTTTCCTGTTACTTAAACGAACTGTTATAATTAATAATAATAATAAGAAAAAGAAGAATACAATTTATTTAACTTTATCATTATTTTGGTGGACTATTATCAATTAAAAATAACCAAAACAATATTAAGTTAATGATTAGCCTATAGCCTAACAAAACGTTTGTTTAAACAGTTGGGGTAAAATAAATAACTATTGCATTTTTCCCCCCTATGGCACTTCAAGGATACAATTCTATGTTGCGACTAACTAATGTAAATGTCCAGTCTCAAGGGCAAGAAGATGGGTAGAAAAAGTTTTTTTGTGACATTCATATTTCAATTGCACTTTCTAGAGCGGTCAACAAGGCCGTGTACAAGGCTAGACGGGACATTCAGGAGGCCACAAAACACGCAGTGGAGACAATCCGAAACTCCGACCTCGCGTGTGAGTTTCGTTGGTCTACAGGTAACCATCGAACGCATAACCATATGGATCAACAATTAATAAGCAATGTCTTCTCAGCAGCTGGCTCTTGGTACACTTAATGCCATTTAGGCTACGCATGATTCCAATGGAAATGTTTATAGGCTACTGTAAATTATGGTAAGGGAACTACATAGATTTCAGCACGTTTCTTTGGAGTCAAATTTGTTCCAAATATTTCTGCATTCATACAAACCACTCAAATTGAGTGGCTTAAGACTTGTGGTACTTATTATAAAAGCTGATTGAGAATAAACAAACTATATTTTTTTCATAGAAAAAACGATATCCATCCAATTTTTTTTGGTCATATGCTCAGGCTTTCTCTTTCAATGTTAGATTGACAGAGTATTCCACGGAAAATTCACTGATCACTGGTCTTGATTTTTCCGTTTGCAAGCGATTGCTGTCACCTAGTGGGCATGTTTGCAACATGCGTTATCAGGGGAAGATGGACTGGGGCATGAATCAAGGTATTATTGTCCTCTTTAGTGCATAAGCAAAAATGATCTACAAACATATAGCACTTGTACATATATTCATGATTTCAAAGTAAAAACATCCTCAAAATGTTTCCTACAGCAACATATTCAAAAAGATTACATTTGAACCTGTAACAAACCCCATATTTTGGTCATCCTTGTCTGAACCAGAATGGCCCACAGAGCAGGAGCCGAATTCCATGAGAATACAATATCCTCAAATCCTCCACGAACACACTTACTTCAACTAATCAAGGGTGTGTTAGCGCTGGGTTAGAACAAAAATGTGCTCCTCCTGGGGGACCCTGATTTAAGCACACTTCTTGAATCCATATACTTCCTCTCCCAGAAACATAGCACAGCACCCCCTATACATCACAGCACCCCCTATACAGCACAGCACCCCCTATTCAGCACAGCACCCCCTATACAGCACAGCACCCCCTATACAGCACAGCACCCCCTATACAGCACAGCACCCCTATACAGCACAGCACCCCCTATACAGCACATCACCCCCTATACAGCACAGCACCCCCTATACAGCACAGCACCCCCTATACAGCACAGCACCCCCTATACATCACAGCACCCCCTATACAGCACAGCACCCCCTATACATCACAGCACCCCCTATACAGCACAGCACCCCCTATACAGCAGAGCACCCCCTATAGATTGCACGGTCACAACCCTAAATCCAATGATGCCTGCATAACCCTTAAACACCTCCACACCAGGGGTGCAAGACCTATCGTTCCAGCACTCTGAAGTCTAACTGACATAGTCCTGGCTCATCACACCAGTCATATGGATGGCCAGAGAGAAAGGAGACTGCAGGTTTGTTACAAGAAATATTGGTTTACTTTGTGATGTCACTAGAAAAATCTGAGAGCTTAAAGTAGGTTTCTGCAGAAAAAAGGTTTGGAAGCCACTTATTTAGAGGTTTAGTTTTCTTTAAACATCCATTACAAACTTCAGTTAACTTTAGCCACCGCTAGCTAAAAAAAAATGGAAGTGATGGAGGCATGTGAGCATTTTTTTGAAAAATAATGTCCAAATCACCTGACATCAACTCTATATTTGGTTTAATGATACTTAAAGGTGATTTGGCCATAATAATAAATTTGAAAAAACATACTCACATGCCTCCATCACTTCCATTGATTTTTAGCTAGCGGTGGCTAAAGTTATCTGAAGTTTGTAATGGCTGTTTAAAGAGAGTTTAATGTATTACAGTTTCTGCTAGTCCATAGACTACTTCCAGGGGAATGAAACATCTAACACCAAGTTGTAAAATAGTCAATTACTCCTTTAGCATATAAAAAGGCACATACCGCCACCTAGTGGCCAGAAAAGAAACAACTTCTAGTTGTGAATCATAAGCAATGAATGAAGTTGCAGTCAGAACAGCCTCAACTACACGGGGCATGGACTACGAGGTATCAAAAGCATTCCACAAGGATCATGGCCCATGTTGACTCAAATACTTCCCACAGTTGTGTCAAGTTGGCTGGATGTCCTTTGGGTGGTGGACCATTCTTGATACACACAGGGAAATTTGAGTGTGAAAAACCCAGCAGCTTTGCAGTTCTTGACACACTCAAACCGGTGCATCTGGCACCGGTTTGAGTGCTACCATACCCCGTTCAAAGGCACTTCAATCTTTTGTCTTGCCCATTCACCATCTGAATGGCACACATACTCAATCCATGTCTCAAAAAGTTAAAAAAAAATCCTTCTTTAACCTGTCTCCTCTCCTTCATCTACACTGATTGAAGTGGATTTAACAGGTGACATCAATAAGGGATCATAGCTTCCACCTGGATTCACCTGGTCAATCTATGTCATGGAAAGAGCAGGTGTTCTTAATATATATATATATATATATATATATATATATATATATATATATATATATATATATATATATATATATATATATATATACACACACCACTGTTCAAAAGTTTGGGGTCAAAAGTCCTTGTTCTTGAAAGAAAGCACATTTTTTTGTCCAATAAAATAACATCAAATTGATCAGAAATACAGTGTAGACATTGTTAATGTTGTAAATTACTATTGTAGCTGGAAACTGCAGATTTATAAAAAATCTTTGAAATTGTTGCGTGTTGCGTTTATACTTTTGTTCAGTATATATTGTTTTTTGTGGTGTGGTTTTCACATAAGCCCTTTGAGCTTCCAACAACACCTGCACATCGTTTAATTTGTTCTAATTCATATTTTATCTGTATTGCTGTCAATCACATGTTTTCTTTGGTGCAAATAAATACAATACGTAAAAATAAGCCTCATAGATACAGTTAAAGTCGGAAGTTTACATACACTTAGGTTGGAGTCATTAAAACTTGTTTTTCAACCACTCCACAAATTTCTTGTTAACAAACTATAGTTTTGGCAAGTTAGTTAGGACATCTACTTTGTGCATGACACAAGTAATTTTTCCAACAATTGTTTACAGACAGAATATTTCACTTATAATTCACTGTATCACAATTCCAGTGGGTCAGAAGTTTACATACACCAAGTTGACTGTGCCTTTAAACAGCTTGGAAAATTCCAGAAAATTATGTAATGGATTTAGAAGCATCTGATAGGCTAATTGACATCATTTTAGTCAATTGGAGGTGTACCTGTGGATGTATTTCAAGGCCTACCTTCAAACTCAGTGCCTCTTTGCTTGACATCATGGGAAAATCAAAAGAAATCAGCCAAGACCTCAGAAAAAAAATTGTAGACCTCAACAAGTCTGGTTCATCCTTGGGAGCAATTTCCAAACGCCTGAAGGTACCACATTCATCTGTACAAACAATAGTACGCAAGTATGACCACCATGGGACCACGCAGTCGTCATATCAATCAGGAAGGAGACGTGTTCTGTCTCCTAGAGATGAACGTACTTTGGTGCGAAAAGTGCAAATCAATCTCAGAACAACAGCAAAGGACCTTGTGAATATGCTGGAGGAAACAGGTACAAAAGTATCTATGTCCACAGTAAAACAAGTCATATATCGACATAACCTGAAAGGCCGCTCAGCAAGGAAGAATTCACTGCTCCAAAACTGCCATTAAAAAAAGCCAGACAACGGTTTGCATCTGCACATGGGGACAAAGATCGTACTTTTTGGAGAAATGTCCTCTAGTCTGATGAAACAAAAACATAACTATTTGGCCATAATGACCATTGTTATGTTTGGAGGAAAAAGGGGGAGGCTTGCTAGCCAAAGAACACCATCCCAACCGTGAAGCACGTTGGTGGCAGCATCATGTTGTGGGGGTGCTTTGCTGCAGGGGGGACTCGTGCACTTCACAAAATAGATGGCATCATGAAGAGAAAAATTATGTGGATATATTGAAGCAACATCTCAAGACATCAGTCAGGAAGTTAAAGCTTGGTCGCAAATGGGTCTTCCAAATGGACATTGACCCCAAGCATACTTCCAAAGTTGTGGCAAAATGGCTTAAGGACAACAATGTCAATGTATTGGAGTGGCCATCACAAAGCCCTGATCTCAATCCCATAGAACATTTGTGGGCAGAACTGAAAAAGCATGTGCGAGCAAGGAGGCCTACAAACCTGACTCAGTTACACCAGCTCTGTCAGGACGAATGGGCCAAAATTCACCCAACTTATTGTGGGAAGCTTGTGGAAGGCTACCCGAAACGTTTGGGTAGCCCAAGTTAAAGGCAATGCTACCAAATACTAATTGAGCGTATGTAAACTTCTGACCCACTGGGAATGTGATGAAAGAAATAAAAGCTTAAATAAATAATTCTCTACTATTATTCTGACATTTTTAAATGTATTTGGCTGCTGGGAGGTATGAGTATTTTGTAGATAAAAGTGAAAATAGGCATACATTAACGTCGTAAATAGACAAGACATTGAGTTCCTTAAACAAAGGTGCAGATGGAGCCAGGTAATTAGAGGAGGTGGCTAGTCTTCCAAATGTATTTTGTATGATGAGTAATTTATGTAGGTAGGAGGCATATGTACTGGCCCAAACTATATTACAGGAAATAAGATATGGGTCAAAAAAGCTATTGTATAGAGTTAGGAAGAAAGCCTGATGAAGACAAACCACTAATCTTTCTGATGATTCTGGCTCTTTTTTTTTTAACAATATTTTGTGAATATTATAAGTGATAATATTATAAGTGAATACAATAAAGTTGATGTATTTATTTTATTTTTTTACATTTAAAGGTAAACAAAATGTCTGGAACCATTCAGAAAATGTGGCCATGCTTGAGTTGGCTTCATTAATTAGTGAGTCAAAATTATTGTGTGATAAAATGTAATTGGTATCATCAGTAAAGAGAATGAATGGCAAGTACGGTAGACACAGCAGCAAGGTCATGGTTATAGATAAGGAATAACAAAGATCCAATTATCAAACCCTGCGGCACGCAACAGGATATCTTGGCCCTGGTAGATGCACAGCCGTTTAAATAAACACATTGCCCTCTATCATAAACATAACTATATAAACAATGATGTGTATAATCATAAAAAAAACGTAATAACAATTTGCATGATCAACCGTGTAAAACGCTTTGGATAAATCTCTCACTAATTGATAGTACAATGTGTAAACACATATTATCTTATTTTATTAGGATTTCAGTTTGTGAGTGTGTGATATGGGGGTTTGATACATGTTTATTTCGACATTATAAAGAAACACTTTTATAAACAATAGCAACACCGCCATAATAATCTGAGTGTTGCTGTTGGAAAACCACTTTAGTGCTGCTCAAGGGCATATCGACATATCTGTCGCCCCGCTCAGCAGACGGTCGACCAATCGCGTTTATGTCATGCTGCATCACGCTGTTGCTAAACTAATCGTCACGCAATCCCTTCTAAAAAGCAGGGTATGATGTCGCGTTCGCGTACTAATCAGAAGTAGGAAACTTGGAAATGTCAGACTTGCTAACTGGTTGTAGTTATACACGTGCCTTCAACCAATTAGCAAGTCGGAAATTCCCGGGTTCCGACTAGTACGTGAACGCGGCATTTTTCGAGAAACCTGCCTATTTTCATCGAAAGTATGATTTCAAAGCTAGTTCATTATCTCACATCTCTGAAAAGATGTGTAATGTTGTGCATGTTCACGTAATTAATTATGTTATTTTTTGTTTGCTAGCACCCAGTTGACTTCCATTCACTCCTTGAAGGAGTGCACTCTTTGGGAGATTCTCAATTGGCAAAGTCTGTCAATGCCTCGACTCCTCTGTCAATTCATTAGTAGATGAATGAAGGAGTCTGCTGCCCACCTCGATTACCTACCTCGACATAGGATGCAAAAGGGTGTCCTATCAAGTAGTGCAGAAGTGTTTTGAAATCTGCCACACCCCCTTTAAATCAACTGTTGTTTTCTCAAAGGAGAAAAGCATGCACATATGAAGAACTACTTAATATTTTATCTCTAAAATGTCTGTCACAAGCGCAATGTGTTTTTATCACATTATACATTTATTTTGGAATTCCACCCATGTAAAAGTCATTTGACTGATTACATGGAGAAGCAGTCTAATTTCATACGAGCGCATTTGTTTACACGTTCCCTCCCCTTGCCTCCGCTCCTGGATGACCTTTTACCTTGTTCAAAAAGTGGACAGAGAAGGGAGGCAAAACCAATTGACATTCTCCCTTTGTCCAAGAGTCGCCCAAAATGCACAGTGCAGCCCATTGACAACGTACAAGCAACGTCATAGAGAATGATGGAAGACTCTTCTGCATTAAGGCGTCTGTGGGCACCCACAAGCAGCCATTGAGGTCACCTCCATTTTAAAGTAGTCCATTTTCTCCTTCTACTACACTTAACAAAAATATAAACGCAACATGTAAAGTGTTGGTCCCATGTTTCATGAGCTGAAATAAAAGATCCCAGAAATGTTCCATACGCAAAAAAGTTTATTTCACAAAAATGTTGTGCACAATGCCACAGACTTCTCAAGTTTTGAGAGAGCGTGCAATTGGCATGCTGACTGAAGGAATGTCCACCAGAGCTGTTGCCAGAGAGTTTAATGTTAATTTCTCTACCATAAGCCGCCTCCAACATCGATTTCGAGAATTTGGCAGTACGTCCAATAGGTCTCACAACCGTAGACAGGGGCACCGCCTGGGATTTTGGGACCCAAAAAAGATATCACATTGGGCCCCACCACCACAGGCCCCACCAACCCTGCGTAATTTCTGTAACGAAACACCTCCAGAACCCAATCGACCCATTCAAAGCTTTAAATAACTCTACCTTTGCAGGCTTGCAACTCTCTTATAGTCCAATATTTACTGTATGATATTTACTGACAGTGAGCTGTGAAAATATAACACTGTGCAGACATGCATGCAGCATCTCTGCACAGGAATTCACTATTTGATGCAAGACTGACACCCTCTATAAGAAATGTGCTAAAGGCCATCTTTTACAGTCTAAATGTCATTTTAATGGTCAAATTCTTGAATGGAAAATTCTCTTAACATTAATAACCTAAAATAAATATAACTTAAATATACATTAACCTCTTAAATTAAAATAAATTAACATCATCATTTATAGAATGATATAACAAACAAAATAATAAAATCAGTAGCAGATTTTTGAACTAAGTACAAATACCAACTAGAAAATAAGCAGCTGTAAAAGTGGAAATGAAAAACAAAATGGAAATGAAAAGGCCTGATGGTGGCGCTAGAGGAAAGGTCAAGAGGTCATCAAATCAATAGGTTTCTTCCACTTGGGGTCTTGATTGTGCACAACAAATTTTATGGCAATCCAGCCATTACTTTGAGATATATCTTGTTCTCAGTCTTGTTCTCAGCCTGTAGGCATCATGTGTGTCATGATCCAATTTCCATAACGATGCCATTTAACAGTTATCACTGGCCCTTGCTCAGCCTTACTCACCAAGAGCCCAGCTCCGAGTTTTCCTGCTAACAAAGTCACTGATCAAGTCTTTAAAGTCCAGCTTTCTAGCTAACTGACTTTCAATGGACAGCATGGCAAGACTGCAAAGCCTGTCCTGGGACATAGTGGACCTCAAATGTTTTTTTTCTCCATCAGTTTTAGCTTACTGAAAGCTCTCTCGCCACCAGCAACAGTCACAGGCAGTGTGCAAAATATACGTAAAGCAATGCACACTTCTCCAAAAATGCTCTGCAGCTGCATCTTACAAATTGCCTTCAGTAGACCAAGATGGGACAAGTTAGGGGGGAAAGTGGCAGCATATACAGTGTTCAGGTGTCTTACTTCATTATGAAACTCAGGTGTAAGATCTCTGGAATACTTAATGATCAGTGGATGGTACACAGAAGGGACTTTACCCTCACTAATCTGCCCAACTTTCAGAACAGCAGAAAATTATTCTACAATTTTTGCATTGGTGTGGAACCTAGTGTCCAGGTCACTTATGATGTTGTCCATAGCAGTAAAAAAACACTGTGTTCTGAAACACCGTTGCTGCACTGTCCTGAGCTGTCTCTTCTTGAGAGGTCTCACCATGGAATCTCTTCCTTTTCCTCTGGCGGCTGTGTTCCTTGCTAAATTGAGGTACAACATCAATTTGCGTAGCAATCAGTGTTGCCTCAGACAGGAGAGACTCCCATCCTTCTCTAAGAGCCTGCATCTCTTCACGTAAAGGCTGATATTGACTGCCTCTGTGTCAAGAGACATTTTTCCTGACTGGACAATCACATTCCTGTCCTCAATGCATTGCAGTACATGTAATTATGCCAACCGACATGTCATTCAACACAATGCTGATCACCTCCTTTCTCCAGTTGGGAGTAGGACTGGTTCAGGGGTATGGGATGGGGAGACAGGGCTGGTTCAGGGGCTCTCTGGATGTTTACTTTTTGCCAAAAAACAAGAAAAGAAACAGAAACCATTAGTTTTATTAGTACATTGTAAATAAATATTATATTAATGGTGATCGGTTAATAGTTTTACATTGAAAAAAATGTACCTAATGTTCTAATAAAAACATTTGGCTCCCTGTTGGGAACAGAGTGCCCCATGGTGATTATGGTATGGGAAGGCATGAACTACGGACAACGAACATAACTGCATTTTATCAATGGCAATTTGAATGCACAGAGATACCGTGACGAGATCCTGAGGCCATTCATCCACCACCATCACCTCATGTTTCAGCATGATAATGCACGGCACCATGTCGCAAGGATCTGTACACCATTCCTGGAAGCTGAAAAAGTCCCAGTTCTTCCATGGCCTGCATACTCACCAGACATGTCACCCATTGAGCATGTTTGGAATGCTCTGGATCAACTTACGAGAGCATGTTCCAGTTCCAAATGTCCAGCAACTTCACACAGCCACTGAAGAGGAGTGGGACAACATGCCTGTGACCAAGTTGTGTGAAATCCATAGATTAGGGCCTAATGTATTTATTTCAATTGACTGATTTCCTTATATGAACTGTAACTCAGTAAAATCTTTTAAATTGTTGCATGTTGCATTTATATTTTTTTCAGTATACTTCTATGAGTTGGTAAACAAACTCAAACAGGCTGACTACACTGCTTGTGCAAAATCAATTTAGAAATCTATATTATTAAATTATTGCACTCACACTGCGCGAGCATGCCAACGAGCGTCTGCATTGCCAAGGGCTAAAATAGAACTCCTTTCTATTTCTGACGCAATTCACGCTGCAAGTCCTGCCTCTCCCATCTTCTCATTGGTTTATAGAAGCAGGTTGAAAAACGAACTGTGTTGCTGGTCGGTGTAGTAATACTATGAAAGTTTAGATGCCAATCACCATATACATTCAAAGATGAAAAAGCCTGGAAGGAGGAGAGATTACTAGAAACGATTCGGTTGATTATGGAAGTAGAGGATCTTGTGCATTTCAGGTAAAATAACAACTCAATGTTTAACTATATCCCACAACAAATTAGCTAGCAACAGCAAGCTAGCTAAATAGGACCAATTAGCTAGCAAGTGCAAGCTAGCTAAATTGGCATAAATGTTTCATGCTTTTTGACCTGTCCCCAAATTAATGGAATTGGTTCAGAGTTTGTTATTATATTTTAACCTGCGTTTGGTGTGGGGGGACAAAATACATTTATGCACGATGGCGCACGCGTGCAGACGTTTGGGTTCTGTGAAAGGGTGCATACTGCCAGCTGAAGTGTGTTATTTATTTGAACAGTCAAAGTTGGCGATTTACTGCCATTTACAGCTATGGAATGTTTGCTCACAAGCCTAATTCATTGGCTGATCCCATAGGAAGCCTCACAAAGTTGACTACTTCAAAATGGTGAAAGTCCTCGATGGCGCTGCCCATCCTAAATGGGCTTTTGTGCACGAGAGTCCTATCTCTATGGGCAATAAACACAATGGGTTTTATTATGAATTGAGTTTCAAATCTAATTTCTTAGTACTTCTGGTATGGTGTGTGCTGCACGAGTTTTGCAATTTATTAATCAGAACATCCCTCGCCACACTGACCAAAGGGGAGCAAATGTACCACTAATTAGTTGCTAATGTGACGATAATAAATAACTGCAAATGCTATGATCTGGACAAGACTGCCAAATCAAGGCAAAGGTAAGAATCTCTGGATTAACTATCTAATGTTAGTTAAATGTAGTATTGAATAAATTGGAAAAATGTATTTAAATGGACAATTCTGTGAACTGTCTTGTGCACGTTTTAAATTGACACAATACCTGTTAGCAAAGATGTCAGCTAGAAATGAAGTGCAGGAGCTTGCAGGGATTTGTCGACTTGCATGATGTCTGCTTTGCATGATGTCTGAGAGTAAATAGAGACGAATATATTGATAACCATGTAAATCTCTCGGACAAGGTGAGTTATCAAAATGTCACCAGGGTAAGCCTACACAAAACACAACCCTTATTTTAAGTGTTTCTAAAATGTCCTATGGGAAAATGAATGGTGGAAAAACGATTGGAACCATTTTTCCTTTATTTTTTAAAACCTTTTATTTAACTAGGCAAGTCAGTTAAGAACACATTCTCATTTACAATGACGGCCTACCCCAGCCAAACCCTCCTCTAACCCAGACGGTGCCCTATGGGATTCTGGATCACAGCCGGTTGTGATACAGCCCGGGATCAAACCCGGGTCCGTAGTGACGCCTCTAGGTCCATTTCCCTGTTTGACCGTTAGGTTTTATGGGTATTATGACACCTCCACTGTGAGGCTCTATGGAGGACTGCTCCTCCGACCTAGGGAGTGCCAATATGGCCGACTAGTGGCCAATACATAGCGTCAGCAATCCATGTGTTACATACGTCAATCGTCTAAACCCATGCATCGCCTCAAAATGACATTTTTTAGGATGTGGTTGTATACGGTAATGTCTACTACGCATGCGCAATGTCATCAACGGTGCTTGGAAGGGAGGATATAAAGTTGGATCTATTTTTCCTTTGTCATATTGACGCTTGGCTTATCTACAGTGTTCATACGTATCGGTTGTCGTTTATAACAAACGGTGGTTCGTCAGCCTGATTTCAGCGACTGCACGGTACGTAACGCTAGCTAGAATTACTAGCCTAGCTGCCACTTGAGCCAAATATGTGCTTGAGCTGTAGGTTAACGTTAGCGAGCTAGCTAGCGTTGTATTCAAGAAGGAAGCTTTACATGGTCGGATAGCGACGATCGTTAGTTAGCTGGCTTTGTACTGTAACGTTAGTGTTGCTACATATTATGGTCTAGCCTTAGTGGTGTTGTAATAGTAGTCGAGTTTGCTAGATTTATAAAGCTTTTGGTAGCAATCAAGCTAACGTTAGCTAGCTAGCTAAACCTCAAGTGTGGTAGCTCGGTCGCGCGGTAAAGATGGGTTCACATTCACGCTGTGCTACTTGTTTTTCCTCACGCCATACGACGTTAGGCTGTCTTGTTCAACTGCTGTATTTGTTGGTAGTGAGTAGCTAGGCTACTAACTAGAACAATTATAATAATTCAGAAGTTAGCTACTGGTTTAATTACAGGTATGTATGATGCTGCTGACTAACGTACCGTTGTCACTCACTGATAATGTGACTTGGTAACGTTCAACTCTAGCTATTACTTTTCGTGTTTCAGTTGAATATCTGCCTGGTCCAGTTTCCCATATCCATCGTGTGATCGCCAAGGCAGCGAACCCATGGCGGACTCGGTGGAGACGTTCCAGACCCACCTAACCTCAGTCATGGACAGTTTGATCCGCGCATCGGTGTGCGAGATCACCAAACTGTTCCAGGACACGGTGAATGACTATCTGGTGGAAATATCGCTGAACAGGAAGGAAATGGACGCTCTAAAACTCCGACTCCGACTGACGGAGAACAAACTGAGAAATGAACGCAAGTACGGGATGGGGTGGGCAGAGAATCGCCGCAATGCTGGTTTGATAGTGTCTGAGGACGGTGGGCGGAAAAAGCGGAAAATTGAAGTGCCTCGTAAGTGTTCATATTTAGTAAGTACAGCCACAAGCATCACGGACCATAAAGTAGTTTATGTATTTGTTTTTCCATATGTATTAAACTGACATCATTCATCAGATAATTATTGAAATGTTATGTGATTGCATATCACATCAATACAAGTTGATTTTCTTGTGTACCATTAAGTCGAAAGCCTGTAATGCTTGTGTGAAGAGGTGCTTGTTATGTTGGAAGCCATCTGGCAGAGGCTGAGCTGTCTCATCTCTCCTTCTCTCTACTCCTCCGCTCTCCATCCCCACCACCTCCTCTTCATTTTCTATCTTTCACCTCCCCCACTCCTATCTCTGCTCTCCTTCATCACGACCTCTCCTTCTCCCTCCCTCCCTGCCTGCTCGTCATCCTGCCCTCTCCTTCTCCCTGCCTCCACCTCCTCCAATTCTCTATTTTCTTTCCTCTCCCCTTTTCACTCCCACCCCCTCTGCTCTCCTTCATGCTTCCTCTCCTTCTCCCTACTCTGCCTCCTCTCCTTCATGCTCTCTCCCTTCCCCCAACTCCTCCACTGTCAATGCGCCCCTCTTCTCCTGCGCCATGCCATTCCTCCTCCCGCTCTCCTTCAACATGCTTTCTCCCTTCCCCCAACTTCTCCACTTCTGTCACCGCTCCCCTCCATCCTTCATGCCCCCCTCTGCCTCTCTCCCGCTCCCTGCCATCCCTTCTCCTCTCCTTCATAATGCTCTCTCCCTTCCCCCTCTATTTATATCACTGCTCCGTTCTGTCCCTCCCACTCTTTCCTTAATGCTCCCTCCTCCTCACCCCATCCTCTCCCATCCTCCACAGGAGGAAAGCAGACGCTGGGCCTTGCCTTGGGAGGCGCGGGGGAGGAGGAAGGAGGAGCAGCCAGGGTAGTAATGGGGGGAGGGTGGAAGGAGGCACGCGAGCTGTACCTCATTCAGTTCCCCGGGGAGGAAGGAGAACTGGAGGAGGAGGGGGGCTGTGTTTCAGGAGAGGGGGAGGAGACGGACAACATCAAAGAGGAGGTGAGGGAGATGAGTCTGAATATGTCCTACACAACGTCACTGCATCAGATACCACTATACTGAACACAAATCTAACGCAACATGTAACATTTTCAAAGATTTTACTGTCTTACAGTTCATATAAGTAAAACCGGTCAATTGAAATGCATTCATTAGGCCCTAATCTATGGATTTCACATGACTGGGAATGCAGATATGCATTTGTTGGTCACAGATAACTTTAAAAATAAAAAAGTTGGGTGTGGATCAGAACCAGTCAGTATCTGGTGTGGCCACCATTTGCCTCATCCAGCACAATGCATCTCCTCAGAGTTGATCAGGCTGTTGATTGTGACCTGTGGATTGTTGCACCACTCCTCTTCAATTGCTGTGCGACGTTGCTGGATATTGGCGGTAACTGGAACACGATGTCATACACGTTGATCCAGAGCATCCCAAACATGCTCAATGGGCTGACATGTCTGGTAAGTATGCAGGTCATGGATGAACTGGGAAATGTTCAGCTTTCTGGAATTATGTACAGATCCTCGCAACATGCGGCTGTGCATTATCATGCTGAAATATGAGGTGGTGGATGAATGGCCTCAGGATCTCGTCACTCTATCTCTGTGCAATCCAAATTGCCATCAATAAAATGCGGTTGTGTTCGTTGTCTGTAGCTTATACCTGCCCATACCATAACCCCACCGCCACCATGGGGCACTGTTAACAACGTTGACATCTGAAAACCACTCTCCCACATGGCCCCATACACGTGGCCTGCGGTTGTGAGGCCGGTTGGACGTACTAACAAATTCTCTAAAACTACGTGGGAGTTGGCTTATGGGAGAGAAATGAACATTCAATTCTCTGGCAATAGCTCTGGTGGACATTCCTGCAGTCAGCATGCTCCCTCAACTTGAGACATCTGTGGCATTGTTGTGACAACTGCATATTTTATTGTCCTCAGCACAAGGTACACGTGTAATGGTCATGCTGTTTAATCAGCTTCTTGATATGCCACACCTGTCAGCTGGATGGATTATCTTGCCAGAAGAGAAATGCTCACGAACAGGGAGAACGTTTTGTTTTGTGCGTATATGGAACATTACTGGGATCTTTTATTTCAGCTCATGAAACATGGGACCGACACATTACATGTTGAGTTTTATATTTTTGTTCAGTGAAGTTTGTTATTTTTACAATGTTCTCAGTCTCACCACATGCTGATACAATGTTCATCTGCTGTGGTTGTGTGACTGACAAACTGCAGCAGTGCTGGTAGATGGCGTGGATGTTGGAAAGACACTGATTTGATATTCAGGTGCAGAAGTGCTTGTTCAGAAAGTGCACTCAAGTGTAGAACGTTGTAGACCCTAAACATGAATATAATTTTAGGACGGTATAGTTGTGTATTCTACCAGGTGACTTAAAGAATACAATTGTCTTCATGTCATCTTAAACTGTCTAAACATTGTACGTTTGCAGAAAATGCCCAGTGTAAAACTTGAACCTTGTTCTTTGGGGTACTTGCAAAGTGCACTTTCATAAGTATTTACATGAAATGCTGGGGGTGCTAGTGAACTCTGCATTGCATTAATGTTACTGTATTGTAGTCTATTGTGGGTAATGTAGTTAGTTTTGCTCTGTCTGTAGTCCAGTGACGTGGTGGAGGGGGGCTACCAGCCTGCGTCTCTGCGGCTGATCAAGGAAGCCCTGAAGATGGACCCGCCCAACCAGAACCGCCATACTGGATCCAGAAACCACAGCGAAGGTACTGACGCCAGCTCGGAACCAAAAACATGATTACAACAACTCTTGGATAGAGCAATAACCCCAATGGGAATGCTGAAGTTTTCTTGTAGGTTTCACAGGACACTTGTTAACGCCTTTGGCTCTGTACAGTGTTGTCTGCAGTACATTGTTTGCATGTGCCTTCATAGTACTGCTCCTCTAACAGACCCTCTCTCTCCATCTCTCTGCCCAGCAGGAGACATGGAGTTCAGCCCTATGGCCCTGAAGCGGCCCTCAGCCGTAAGGCATGAAGAGGGGGATGAGGAGGAGTGGGACGTGGGGTCCCCTCCAACAGAGGTGTCGGAGGGGGTGCTGAGCGTGGAGGACCTGAGTGGGCTGGAGACGGCCCTGAGGGCAGAGAGGGGGCGCCAGCAAGCAGCCCTGAGGATTCCTCCCAC